>NC_134353.1:369287005-369462005 GCF_048569485.1 Anomaloglossus baeobatrachus
GGGCTCGTGCGGAGCAGTAGGCCGGGTGGAGGGAGTTGACAACGGCCTTTGGAAGGTAGGTGCAAGGCGCGGGGTTCTCCTCGCCCGGGTGACTTCTCTGGCTCGCTCTTGGAAACGGAGATCAATACAGGTAGCCAGAGAGATCAGCTCTTCCAGGGTGGTAGGTACATCCCGGCCGGCCAGTTCATCCTTGATTTTACCGGATAACCCTTCCCAGAAGGCAGCTACCAAGGCGTCATTGTTCCACTTGAGTTCAGAGGACAGAATGCGGAATTCGATTACATACTGTCCCACGGTGAGATTCCCCTGGTGGATTCTCATGAGCGAAGAGGCAGTAGACGAGAGACAGCCTGGCTCATTGAACACCTTACGGAAGGTGGTCAGAAAGACGGACAGGACTTGAACGGTCGGATCATTCCTCTCCCAGAGTGGATTCATCCAAGCCAGGCCTGACCAGTCAGATGAGACATGATAAATGCGATTTTCAAGCGATCAGTCGCTCGCTGCAGCGGCGACAGCTCAAAGTGCAGGGAGCACTGGTTTAAGAAACCGCGACACAAACGGGGATCCCCTCCATACATGGGTGGGGAGGCCAGGCGGGAAGGAGACATGCATGTCGATAATCCCGCAGAGTGGGGGGTTGTTGAGGAGGCCGGATTCTGCAGGGCGTATAGACGGGAATCCACGGACGCCATATATTCGGCCATGCGTCTCTGGGCCTCATGCTGGTGGGACAGTTCCTTCTGTAGTTCACTTAACTGGGAGCCGTCAGAGGATCCGGAGGTTTGCATGGATGCCAGACGGGATTCCACAGACTTCATGTGAGCCACTAATCTTGCTTGGGTCTCGCGTTGGCGGGAGAGCTCCTGTTGCAGGTCAGTCAGCGGGTTAACCTTGATCCCGGCGGAGTCCATGGCCCGAGCAAACTGTTACGCTCACCGAGGAGCGGCGAGCGTCCGGAGGTGGACCCACTGGACCGTGCACCGGACTCCCCTGAGAAGACGACCAGCAGCGAACCCCTATACAGGGACTGTGCGGCGCCTACCCAGAAGGCCTAAATGCACGGCAGCCAGGAACCGGTAGTAGGAGTCTCTGTAGGGCCAGGTGTAGCAAGGTTGTGACGTCCACAGCCGGCAGGACACGGAAACTGCACCGGAGATGTTCACAGCAGGTGACGTCCGCCGCAGGTACGGCACGGATAATGTCCACGGCAGGTAGGGCATGGTGACGTCCACTGTCGGTATGAGCGGTGACATCCACAGCAGGTACGGCACAGATAATGTCCACGGTAGGTAGGGCGCGGTGACGTCCACTGTCGGTATGAGCGGTGACGTCCCCAGCCGGAATGGTACGGATGGCACTACGGTGAGACCAGGGATTAGAACCAGGTATCAATGCACAGAAAACAGATAACAGCACAAGGGGTCTGGACACTGGCAAGGCTCTAATGGAAGCGTTGCTCGGGCGCCTGCTGCTGGGGGAGGTGAACCTTAATACCCATTAGGTAACAGGTGACCTCTGAGGTCACTTCCAGAAAACGAGGCATACCGCTTTAAGAAAGGGGGCGTGGCCTTGCGCGCAGCCTAGAGTCACTTACTGCAGCTCTGTGTAAGGAAGGGAGACAGGAAGAGGCTGCAGCATGCCTGGGAGCAGGAGCAGCGCCTGCAGAGCCATGGGACCGGTAAGAGGAAGGCCGTCGCTGCCTGGGGCTATGACTGGGAGTGCTAGTGGGAGCCATGCTGGGACTGGGCACATGTGAGGGAGCGCGCCCCTCATGGGGTCTGGTGGGACCAGGCGCTACACTTACTATGTTCCTCACAGTGGAAGCTGACAGTTTAAATCTCTGAGACAACTTTTTGTATCCTTCCCCTGAACAACTCTGTTGAATAATCTTTGTTTTCAGATCATTTGAGAGTTGTTTTGAGGAGCCCATGATGCCACTCTTCATAGGAGATTCAAATAGGAGAACTACTTGCAAGTGGCCACCTTAAATACCTTTTCTCATGATTGGATACACCTGCCTATGAAGGTCAAAGCTCAATGAGGTTACAAAACCAATTTAGTGCTTCAGTAAGTCAGTAAAAAGTTGTTAGGAGTGTTCAAATCAAGAAATTGATAAGGGTGCCCATACTTTTGCTCCAGTCAAATTTTGTTTAAATGCGGATTGCACATTTTCTGTTAGTACAGTAAACCTCATTTCAATCCACAAATATTACTCAGTCCATCAGTTATTAGATATATGAAACTGAAATAGCTGTTGCAAAAACCCAAATTGTTATTGTTAAGAAAAAAGGTTAACATTAATAAGGGTGCCCAAACTTTTTCATATGACTGTAGGATATGCTACATGGTCCAGGTCCACTGCTGCTTGGTTCTGTCTATTTTGGCTGTACCCAATCACTGAGATCAGCAGCTGTGCTGAGGTAGATGATACAAGGCTCAGTGAATGGCTACAGCGTTAATGTGCACTGTATATGTGACATCACTACTGTAGCCTGAGCACTAAGAGTAATAGGATGCAGGGAGCCGGGAAAACTACTCTGTTTACAATTTTAGGGTCCTCATTTACGAGAGTGGAAAACCCTTTTAGGCCATGTGCGTACTAGAAACCGGACCCTCTTAAAGAATCCCGCACCTGCGGTAATAAACCGCACCAAAACTGCAACGAAAACGTTTTACCTTGGTTTGCCGCGGATGTTGTGCGGATTTGCTGTGGATTTACCGCGGATTTTAACCATTATCTATGGCAAAAATGGCAGGTACCTGTGGAAAAGAAGTGACATGCTCATTAATTCCGCAGCGGAAAATCCGCAGGTAAATCTGCGGGTTTAAAAAAATGCAGTGTGCGCACAGCATTTTTTAAAACCCATAAGTTTTGCTGGGGAATTGACTGCAGCAATGTTACACACATTTTCTGCAGCACAGCAACGGCAAATCCGCAGCAAAATCCGCAGTAAATCCGCAGCGTGCGCACATAGCCTTAAGGGC
This sequence comes from Anomaloglossus baeobatrachus, assembly GCF_048569485.1. NCBI lineage: Eukaryota > Metazoa > Chordata > Amphibia > Anura > Aromobatidae > Anomaloglossus > Anomaloglossus baeobatrachus. The sequence goes on from NC_134353.1 coordinate 369,289,994, forward strand.
CAAATAAACCTGACCCTTATAGGGTTAAAGGAGGAATTTCTCCGCTCACCTGCTGTTCCGACTGCTGCTGCTGATGGGTGCTTGGGATCCACCGGTAAGTCCTGACCGGTAAGGTACGCCAAGGGAAAAGAAAAGTGAGGATCCAGCATGATTTTTCTTATTTAGGTAAAAACATCAAGGCTTTATTTGAAAAGGTTAAAAATAGTAACAATGTGAAGACCTAGATAATGATAACAAAAAAGAGGGGGCTTAACGCGTTTCGGACTTCATTTTTAAAAACATGCGGAGTCCTTAATCATAAGTGAACCCAAGTATATGTGACATCACTACTGTAGCCTGAGCACTAAGAGTAATAGGATGCAGGGAGCCGGGAAAACTACTCTGTTTACAATTTTAGGGTCCTCATTTACGAGAGTGGAAAACCCTTTTAGGCCATGTGTGCACTAGGAACCGGACCCTCTTAAAGAATCCCGCACCTGCAGTAATAAACCGCACCAAAACCGCAACAAAAACGTTTTACCTTGGTTTGCCGCGGATGTTGTGCGGATTTGCTGTGGAATTACCGCGGATTTTAACCATTATCTATGGCAAAAACGGCAGGTACCTGTGGAAAAGAAGAGACATGCTCATTAATTCCGCAGCGGAAAATCCGCAGGTAAATCTGCGGGTTTAAAAAAATGCAGTGTGCGCACAGCATTTTTTAAAACCCATAAGTTTTGCTGGGGAATTGACTGCAGCAATGTTATACACATTTTCTGCAGCACATCAACGGCAAATCCGCAGCAAAATCCGCAGTAAATCCGCAGCGTGCGCACATAGCCTTAAGGGCTAAATAAACCTGACCCTTATAGGGTTAAAGGAGGAATTTCTCCGCTCACCTGCTGTTCCGACTGCTGCTGCTAACGGGTGCTTGGGATCCACCGGTAAGTCCTGACCGGTAAGGTACGCCAAGGGAAAAGAAAAGTGAGGATCCAGCATGATTTTTCTTATTTAGGTAAAAACATCAAGGCTTTATTTGAAAAGGTTAAAAATAGTAACAATGTGAAGACCTAGATAATGATAACAAAAAAGAGGGGGCTTAACGCGTTTCGGACTTCATTTTTAAAAACATGCGGAGTCCTTAATCATAAGTGAACCCAAGTATATGTGACATCACTACTGTAGCCTGAGCACTAAGAGTAATAGGATGCAGGGAGCCTGGAAACCTACTCTGTTTACAATTTTAGGGTCCTCATTTACGAGAGTGGAAAACCCTTTTAGGCCATGTGCGCACTAGAAACTGGACCCTCTTAAAGAATCCCGCACCTGCAGTAATAAACCGCACCAAAACCGCAACGAAAACGTTTTACCTTGGTTTGCCGCGGATGTTGTGCGGATTTGCTGTGGATTTACCGCGGACTTTAACCATTATCTATGGCAAAAACGGCAGGTACCTGTGGAAAAGAAGTGACATGCTCATTAATTCCGCAGCGGAAAATCCGCAGGTAAATCTGCGGGTTTAAAAAAAATGCAGTGTGCGCACAGCATTTTTTAAAACCCATAAGTTTTGCTGGGGAATTGACTGCAGCAATGTTACACACATTTTCTGCAGCACATCAACGGCAAATCCGCAGCAAAATCCGCAGTAAATCCGCAGCGTGCGCACATAGCCTTAAGGGCCAAATAAACCTGACCCTTATAGGGTTAAACCTTTTTTCTGCCACTCAACTACATATAAGTCTATAGGAAAAACTGAATGTAGCCTTTTAAATATATTGCCATAAACTTTAGCATTCGCTCACATCTGCGTACAGATACGCTGAGTGCAATTCAATAAAAAAAATCGGATTGTACTCGTAGCAATGTAATCAGTAAAGCAGGGCTGATATGCGATTATTTCCTCTGGTGCTACAGAATGGTAACATACAGTATCTGTAAGAAACGGACGTCATCTGGATGGTCCATTTTTTTTCTCGGGCTCATAGACTTTAATTAGTGAGTCTAGTGCGATTTACGTATCCACTCACAGCATGCTGCACGTTTTTTTCTACAGGTGAGAAAAAAAATTGCAGATCTACTCTAAAGGCCCTGTCACACACACACATAAATCTTTGGCAGATCTGTGGTTGCAGGGAAATTATGGACATATTGTTCCATTTGTACACAGCCACAAACCTGGCACTGATTGTCCACAATTTCACTGCAACCGCAGATTTATCTCTGTGTGTGACAGGGCCTTAACTCATTCACTAACATTGGTCCAATTGCCATGTGAGATTTTATTGTATTGCACTCGTGCAATTTATATGCTCGTGTGAGCGAGGCCTGAGAAAAAAAAAATCGCAGCATGCTGCGTATGGTTGTGTAAAGTCCAAGTCAGTGGATGCACGAGCGAAAAATCGTACATCCAACGGATCCTCCATATGCAGGCTAATTTTTATGGATACGTTACCATTCTGTAATCTAGGACACTGTAAATGGTCCAGTAACTGATTGTTGATTAATACTTGCTAAAGAAAATCACACATCATATGGATGTCATACGGATGCTAAGTAAGAAAAAAAATTGCACACTTGCATAGCACTCGCATGATATATGGAATACCAATCGGATTTCACACATTCAACTTTTCTGGATGAAACTCAGACTGATTTATTATAGGCATAAATGAGGAAACCCTAAGGGCTCATGCGCACATAACTGCTGAATATTCTGCAGCGATTTGACAGCACATGTGCACTTCAAATCGCTGCAGAAACACTGCGTAATGGATACAGTTTTTTTGTAGAAAAAAGTCGATTTCATGCGCTATGGCTGCTGCCCCCACCATAAACAGAATGGGAGCTGCATCCATAGCACACGGAATAATTGACTTGCTCATTTTATGAACGAACGATTTGGGTCAAAATTTTAGCACTCAAATCTCTGCGTTCATAAAAGCAACGTGCGCACGTATCATGCACAAACTACATAGATTGTGCAGGGGGCGCAGGACGCATAAATTTACACTGCAGTGCTATACGCAGCGTAAATGCATTCAATTACGCAACATGCGCACGAGCCCTTAGGGTACAGACATACGGCCATATGACTTGTCTGAGGATCGCATCAGAAGGTTCAGACTGGCCAATGGTTCTCCTGACCCGAACGTGACAGCTGCATGGAAATACATACACATGCTCAAGTCAGGAGAGCTGACAGCCAGTCCGAGCTTTGCGATATGGTCCTCAGACGACTCATATGGCCGTGTTACGCCCTTAAGGTAACATCTGGTTGTAAAAAAACATTTTAAAAACTGCCAACAACAATGGAAAGGATGTTCTTATATTGTGTTTCCTTTTCAGCCTTCACTAATATTTCACTAATACCATTCTGTTATTATGTAAGTTAACTAGTTATTATTGGGAAGGTTTCCCAAAGAATTGAAATAAGTCTGGGAAATTTGATATCTGCCAAATAAAACAGTAAAAAGTGCAGTGTGCATTTATGAGAAAAGCAACCACTATTCTTTTATTAAGAACATTGAATATTTGTTATTTACGGTTTTTTTTTTTTAAATAATTATGAAGTAGAACGGAAAAATAGCTTTAAGTTCTGTAACAGGATCCTTATGTGCCGCCCCCGTGCCAGCAGACAGACTGCTCGGATCCGGATCTGCAATGTGGCTCGAGGGATTCTACCGGACCCGGGGGTCGCGCGGACACCACGAATAAAAAGGGGGAACGTATTTGTACGGGATTTGCCATAAACTGTATGTGACGCCACCCACGGTGTGTGTGGTGAGGCGTGGCACCAACACTGCTGTTGTGGGTCTCCCCGGGGGCAATGGGATGGCAGCCTTATGTTAACCCCTCCGTGGGTAGGGATAGATGCCCCGGGGCCCAATGGCTTCGTGCTGGGGATGGTGACTGCAGGGGCCGGCACGCCCGGTCAAGCCGGGGGATGTTAGGTTACTCACGGTTGAATAAATCACACAAGTCCAGTGGTAAACCAAGGTGATGGTGGCCGGCCGCCGCACATCTGGTCCCACACCCGGGCTGATGATCCGTATCACTTCCCTCTGCACTCAGTGTGTAGTGTGTTGGACTTCCCAGTTTGAAACACGGGAGTCCGTACCCGGTCCTCTTGTGTTGGGAGCCTTGCCCACTGATGTTGACCCTCAGGATCTGCCGGGCCCTGGCGGATGCCCTATCCCTCTCGGTGGGTGGTTGTCTGCTTTTGGGACTTTGGTTGGGACGGGACCTATAATCCTGCCCTCAATCGGTTAATTAGCTAGGCCGTCGGTTCCAGTCCTGGCTTCAGGGCCCAAGTACCCCCTCTGTGCACAGTTTCCAGGTCGGTTCTCCGATGTTGGTACCGGCGGGCTCCAACCCTGTCCCAGTCCACCTTGGATCTCCAGAAGCCATCTTCCCGTCTCCTGCAGACATGGATCACCGTTTGCCACCTAGCCGGCACACCGGGGCTCCAACCCCGACGCCTCTCAGACCCTGCACTTTCCAGGAGCTACGCTGCACGGCTCCATCCACTTCAACCTCCACTCCTCAACTCCACTCCCTGTTTTCCCGCCCCTGGTTCTCTAGACCCCTAGGTGGGCGTTTCTTATCCACCTGGTCTGGCCCACTGGTGTGTCTGTCCTACTCAAGGGGGGTGACTAGGATTTCAGGTCGGCTGTGTGTAACCCTGTGTGTGGGAAAGTGTTGTGCGGGGGGCCTATCTGTGTGACACCTGGTTTTGCCAGGGCGTCACACTTATAAGTAGGAAAGATTGAAAACATCTTAAATTAAAGTGACTTTCCAGGCTTGATCTAAAGAATTATCAATACGTCAGGACTAGTGATGAGTGAATATTCTCGGCACTATTCGTTACTCGCACAAATACTAAGGTGTTTGCAATATCCTTTAACTCTTTGAGCATTTTGGCATTCACCTCGTGAATTCTGAGTCTCCTCCTAGCATGTTTGGCGCCTGATTTTCAGCCACTAAGGATGTTGCCTGCCAATCACAGTAATGCCGTAGCCATATTTGCTGCTGCCATTACTGTGATTGGCTGGCGAAGTGAGAAAAAAATGAATTCTGGTAATTAAAGCAGGAGAATTATACTTACCGAGTTTCCCTATCACAATACTTTCTGGTTCGCTCATTAAACCATGTGAATATGCACGGCTTTCCCCACCAATCCTCTGTGCTGGCATCTGTGATTGGTTGCAGTCCTACTTCCCCATCCCACTCTCTCCCTCTGTGCTGGCGTCTGTGATTGGCTGCCCTCACATTAGTTGTCTAGGTCCCAGAGTGGAGGTTAAAAATAAATCAATAATTGGAAAAAATGACGTAGGGTCCCCCTTATTTTGATACCCAGCGCAGATAAAGCAGACCACTACAGGCTGCAGCCCCCAGCTGTGTGCGATATCTTGGCTGCTTATCAAAAAACATGGAACCGCATGCAATTTTTAAGAAAATTATTTAAATAAATCATTTTAAAAAACAGTACGCAGTCCCCCCAGTTTTGATACCAAGCCAAGGTAAAGCGGACAGCTGGGGGCTGGTATTATCAGGCTGGGGAGGCCTATGGTTATTGGGCCCTCCCCAGCCTAAAAATAGCAGCCTGCAGCTGCCCTTGAATAGTTGCATTATTAGATGCGATAATTCCAGCACTTTACCCAGCTCATCCGATTGCTATGGTGTGGTGGTAATAAGGGTAATATAAGAGGTTAATAACAGCTGGGATTTGTCAAAAAATCATAGCTGCAATCAAGCCCTGGGTTGGTAATTGAGAGAGGTATATGAGAGCCCCTCATTACCAACCCTGTAAGTAAAAAGAAAAAAAACACAAACACACAAAAATCCTTTATTTGAAATTAAAAAAACACACCCTCTTTCACCCCTTTATTAACCCCCAAAACACCCTGCAGTTCTGAAGTAATCCACATGTCGTCCTGCGACGATCTTGGCTCTTCTACATCTACAGGCTGTAATGATGGAAAACACGACTGTTCACTGCAGCTTCTGGGACATACTGAAGGCAGCGAGGGACCCGACTGTAAGAAGCAATCACGTCAGTCAGGTCACCGGAATGCTAGACTGCCGGATTGTGAGACCCGGAGGCACTGAAGTCCGGCAATCTGCCTGTCACAGCAGTCTGGCAATTCGGCAGTCAGGGTGTCAGGGTTAAGGTACTTTCACACTGCAATTGCCAGACTGCTGTGGCGCCATGTCCTGCAATCCGACAATCTAGGAATCAGGTCACTGGAGCTTACACTGGGGGCTCCCTTGCCCTCAGTGAAAGTTTAGCCCGCTGTTATCAGTGAAAGTAGAACCCGTTGCTGGATTGTCGGACTGATGGATTGCGGGACACGGCTGCATGGCAATCCAGCAGCGGTTTCCACTTTCACTGAGAGCAGCAAGTTCAACTTTAAGGCCGGGGCCACACGAGGCACTACTGTGATGCTCGCATGAGACTCGGCTCGCGCTGGCAGCACAGCAGGAGCCGAATGTCATGCGAGTGTGCCTGCGTCTGAGGTCCGACCCTGCGAGCGGACCACAGCTGCGGGGGGCGAGCCGGCTCTCAGAAGGGGTGGGCCAGCGCTGCAGAGGGGCGGGCCGGCACGGAGGAGGGGAGGGATTTCTCACCCTCTCTCCTCCGTAGCCGGCTATTGCGATTCTCGCACTGCACGCACGGTACACCAGTGTACCGCGAGTGTAGTGCGATTTTTCTCTCGCCCCATTCACTTGAATGGGTGTGAGAGAAAAGCGTCTCGTCTTACAGTTGCACCATGCTGCAATTGTTTTCTCGGTCCGATTAGGGCTGAGAAAATAATTGCTCACGTGAGCTGACACACAGGCTAGAATTGGTCCGAGGGGAATGCGATGTTTATCGCACTCCACTCACACCGATTTTCTCGCCGTGTGGCTTAGGCCTAACTGAGGGCAAAGTGACCTCCAGTGATCTGACTGCGAGAATGTTGAATTGTGGGACACGGCACTACAGCAGTCTGGCAATGGCAGTGTGAAAAAGCCTTAACCCTGACACATCTACTGGTTGATGCAGTGGAGGGTAAAAAAAAAACCAAATATAGATCTATTTGCCAAATAAGGGATCATTTCCTTTTTGATCCTACTGGCAACCAGACTTCAAAATTATTTTTCTTGGTATCACTAATTACCCTATTGTGGTAGATTTACTATGCAAAATGCTTACATTACACAGATTTGGTATGTTTAAACAGTTTTTCTGACTGGGGTGTGACCAAATGAAAAAGAGGATAGTTTGTTAGAAAAGATGTGGCTTCAAATACAACACCATGCAAATTATTGAAGGAACAAAAAAGTCAACTAACAGCTGGTGCAAACTAACTAGACTGTCTAAAAATGTACCAAATTAATTTGTCAAATAGTATGAGGCACATTTATAAATTTTACACTTTTTTTTGGATAGTCAAGTCTTAGAAGTACTTTACATGCTGCAACATCGCTAGCGATTGCTAGCGATGTCAAGCGCGATAGCACCCGCCCCCGTCGTATGTGCGACATTTGGTGATCGCTGCCGTAGCGAACATTATCGCTACGGCAGCGTCACACGCACATACCTGGTTAGCGACGTTGCTGTGACCGTCGAACAATCCCTCCCTCAAGGGGAGGTGCGTTCGGTGTCATAGCGACGTCACTGCGGCGTCACTAAGCAGCCGGCCAATAGAAACGGAGGGGCGGAGATGAGCGGGACGTAACATCCCGCCCACCTCCTTCCTTCCGCATTGCCGGTGGACGCAGGTAAGGAGATGTTCGTTGCTCCCGCGGTGTCACACAAAGCGATGTGTGATGCCGCAGGAACGACGAACAACATCGTACCGGTGGCAGCAGTGATATTAAGGAAATAAACGACGTGTCAACGATCACCGTTTTGGAACGATTTTGCGATCGTTGATCATCGCTCATTAGTGTCACATGCTGCGATGTCACTACCGGCGCCGGATGTGCGTCACTAACGACGTGACCCTGACGATATATCGGTAGCGATGTCGCAGCGGGTAAAGTACCCCTTAGTTTACACTGTCTAAGGCCTGTGTCACACGTCAGTATTTTGCATCAGTGTTATCACTGATGATATCAGATGTTATCAGAAGCATACAGTAAATGGTGGGGGAAGCGAGGTATTTGGGAAAGTTTGTCGTGACACCACCTGTGGTATGCGGCCAGGGATTAGCCACCGCTGCAGGATTCCTCACTAGGGCAGGTGTTATGGCAGCCTGAATGGTGTCGCTCCCCACAGGCGGAGCAAGCCCCGGGTCGATGACGAGGGCAGTAGTCCACAGGAGTGCCGACGCGCAGGGCGCCGGCAAAGACATGGATGGACGATGGAGCTGTGGTTCAAGGTTGTTTTCTTTCCCTCTTTACTGCATAGTGAATATTCAAAAGTTTTCCCTGTAGATATAATACTGCAGCTGAATGTGATGCTGACCAGGTAAATATTAATGTTTTTCATATGCAAAATCTTTTCTGATTGCTGATATTTGCTTGCCTTGAAATGTTTTGATGACCAGTGACTAGTATTGTTGAAAATGTTTGAAATGTTAATGTGCTGTGCCTCCCATAAAGGGAAGATTGTTATACTGTTATTGCATACAAAAATTGCGGTATACTCTGTATTTTGTTTTGAAGCCCCGGAGTGCTGCGATTCTCTGTGGTGGAATGTGGCACCCCTGAGGCTCAGTCGCCCCAGGGTATTGTATCTGACTTAAGATGCAATGCTTTATCCTGGGTGATGAAGGAGTTAACCTCTGGTGTTAGTTTCACTTACACAAAATCCAGTTAGTGAGTCAGACAGTTACACAGGAAGCTAGACAGTCTGGGGAATTCCTGGTTGCTGGGGCAACCACCAATTAGTCATCCCAAAGGTGGGGGCTGACTAAGGAAGTAGGAACACAAAACAGATTCAGTTTAGAATAGTCTGAGACTTGGAACAACACGGTCGCTAGAAGGCATGCTTGAGAGCTCTTCTAGCTAGAACCGGGCAGTCTGGAAGAGGGCAAAAGGCAACCGGTGGATATAGTGAGACAGAGGAGAATATAGTAGATGAGGTCGAGCCTAACCGTTCCCACAGTGCCAGCGCTGACAGGATGCAGAAGCCCTAGGGCAGATTATACTCTATGTTGTCTGCCAGAATCTGCAGGGGATGGGGATTCCAAGTCCCATTGCTCCCTTCCCATTTCATGGAGCACAGTGACACATAGGATTCGGGGTCGGGATTGCAGCCAGGCCCCACGGCGAGGATCCACACCAGCTGCATATGGGACGGAACACTTAAAAGAGACACTGGGGTCCCCAAGCTGCTTCTAGCCACGGGGATCCACAACCAAGCACAGAGAAGGGAGGTCTCACACTCCACAGACACATGTGATTGCCTCTGATTTACATGGGACTGGCTGAGGCCCATCGCGGCGGAGAGCGTCACCTCCGGGGCATCTTACCAACTGTGAGTAAAGAGAACTTTGAACCGCAGCCCCCTGCGTCGTCCCTGTCTTTGCCGGCACCATTGCCCCGCTTGTCGGCGCTCCCGTGGACTACTGCCCTCATCATTCACCCAGTGAAAGTGACCGGTCCGCCTGTGCGGAGGGCACCATCCCGGCTGCCATAACACCTGCCCCGGTGAGGAATTCTGCAGCAGCGGCTAATCCCTGGCCGCATACCACAGGTGGCGTCACGACAAACTTTCCCAAATATCCTGCTTCCCCCCCATTTACTGTATGCCTCGGGGCAACTGAACCGGGCAAGGCCACCCATGACATTGCCTGACCCGACCCGCGACTGCCCGGCAATGAGTAGGTTAAGCACCAAGAATAATTGTTAATGGTTTCCATATGCACAATGTTTTCTCATTGCTGATATTTCCTGACTTGAAATGTTTTGATGACCTGTGACTAGTGCTAAGTGGGCCCGGACTCTAGATGGGAAAGAGGTGACGTTGGGTCATCTGGCTAGGGCATGCGCAGAACGGTGGAGGCAGAGGGGAAAGCGCGGGCACGAGATTATGGGTGGGAGCTTGCTGATGAAAATCACAGCGCCGCCCATAATCTCGTGCCTGCGCAACGTCACCAGCGGTCCCACTGTGCACAGTCCCGCTACAGTGGCACGGTGCATGCACGAGACATTGGACGCACTGGGCAGCGTCCTGATGTATGTAAATGAGTGTTGGGGATGGCCTAAAGCGGCAGGAGGGACAGTAACGGACAACAGACAGCCCGCCCCCATGTACCATTAACAAGATTTTCAAACTGAAAGGTACCACTTTATAAACTATTTATTTTGATCTAAAAGGGGGCAGAATAACTATAGAAACCTTGCTAGAATGCAGCCCAGGAGGTGCAGAAGGAGAAACGTTTAGGTTTAGGGCAAAATTTCTGCTGACAGGTTCCCTTTAAGTCTGTTAATTATCCGCCGGCCCCGGATTATTGGCATCCCGCTTAACTCTACCTGTGACCAGTATTGTTCAAAATGTTTGAAATGTTTGAAATTATTGCTGCCTCCCAAAAAATAACCCGGGAAGGATGTTTTCTTGTTAACCTGTTACATGCATATAAAAACTGTGGTGTTAACTGTTTTGTTGCAGCCCAGGAGTGCAGCCATTTACCATGGAGGAATGTGGCACCCTTGAGGCTCTAGTCGCCACAGAGTACTACACCTCAATTAAGATGCGGTATCTATCTCCGGTAAGGGGGGGTTAATCACCGGTGTTCCATATTCACACACTACATGCAGTTTAGGAGCCTACACACGGGGTGGGATGGCTCAGGGTAGGCAGGAGGGTGACCATCACAATCATGGGACTTCTCCAGTCACTGAAGCTGGCCACCTGGGGGGGCGGGTTCTACCTGGGGGTAGATATAGGCGCAACTCATTCACATCAAAAATAGGCCCATTAGGACCATAGTTCTGGCATGACATCTCTGGAAAACTTGGACTTTAGAAGGCCCGGGGCTTGGAGCGGGAGCTCAGCCAGGGTACCTAACTGCTAAGGGGGACACCCTAGAAATAGGACTCTCTCTCCTTCTTTCTCAAAACACCGGTGGTGACCCCTTACCAGTGGTGACCGGGCTGGCAGCTGAAGTTGTGAGTAAACTATACCCTGAACCTGCAGAGACTGTGTTGGCTCATCCTTACCGACACCGCCGCTCAGCGCTTAGGTGCCAACCGCCATTACCTTCCCTCTTCATCCACTGGGGCCTGCTCCGCCTGTGGGGAGCGACACCATCCCGACTGCCATAACACCTGCCCCGGCGAGGAATCCTGCAGCAGCAGCTACTCCTGGCCACATACCACAGGTGGCGTCATGACAAACTCTCCCAAATACCCCACTTCCCCCACCATTTACTGTACGCCTTGGGGCAACAGAAGCGGGCAAGGCCACCACGTGACATCACCTGACCCGACCCGAAACAGCCCAGTAACGAGTAGGTTAACCACCTGACCCGTTGGGCGCTATATATGCTCGACTGATGCTCCACTCCCTCTCTGTTGTGCTGTCGAGTGCTACTTTTGGCTTTTTCAGGAAGCCCAATAGAGAAAAAATGGATCAGCGGTTGGGCTCCTGGGGATAAAAGTGCCCTATTTTGCTGCTCGGAGTGGTCCCAGTGATTACACACCTAGTGATCAATACAATATCATGTATCCTTTCTAGAGAGGTTAATTTATTTTCAACGGAGTACTCCTTTAAATTTATCAGATGTTGTGGGGGCATGATTCATCTCCTCTTCCCACCATCGCATCCAAGATTTCACCCGTGCATCCCCCATACTCTGGAATGCTCTGCCACAACACATCAGACTCTCGCCTACCTTGCCAAGCTTCAAAAGGAACCTGAAGACCCACCTCTTCCGACAAGCCTACAACCTGCCGTAACCCTCAGTCTGATGCAGCGCCGCACAATCAGCTCTACCCTAACCTACTGTATCCTCATCTATCCCTTGTAGACTGTGAGCCCTCGCGGGCAGGGACCTCTCTCCTCCTGTACCTGTCTGTATCTTCTATTGTTTATGATTATTGTACTTGTCCCTATTATGTACACCCCTTTCACATGTAAAGCGCCATAGAATTGATGGCGCTATAATAATAAATAATAATAAATAATAATAATAATGATACATGACTTTTCAGTATGGACACTAAAGTAATGCTTCTCAAGTGATGATGTATGTATGTCATGGTAGCACAAGGCATATTCAAATAACCATTTAAATTGATAACTTAAATAACTATATAAATAAATAAATAGACACAGACAGAATGTGGATGAAAAGTGGCCGTGATGGTTTATTAAGAGTAACCAATACAATCAAATAAACATTAAAGATACCAACAAACCTATAAATATCTTTTAAACAAAATTGCATGATGTTACACCATCATGCCACCAAAATAAACCATTACCAAGCAAATCCACCCAGGCGAGCTGGGTGATTTTTCCCTCTAATAAAACATCACGACATAAGCAACTACCCTATATAAGAAAACAGGGGGCGGGCGGGCGGGTATTTCTTCAGTCTTCATCAGCTGGACTGCCAGCTGACCGATTAGTCACTCATATATATACCAAAATTCTCCCGCACAAAGACACTAACCACCAATCATATTACAGTAAAAAAGGCGCGCAACAGCTGGATCAAACCAGTTTCCTCAGCTGTCCGCGTTACATCACCTCACTTCACCCTTATCTAATAAGTTAACTCTTTCTTTACCAACTTAAACCTCACTGAACTTTTTCTCTGCCTGTGCGACCATGGCAACCCCTCGATATTGGCTATGGGGTTTTTTCATGGTAGCACAAGGCATATTCAAATAACCATTTAAATTGATAACTTAAATAACTATATAAATAAATAAATAGACACAGACAGAATGTGGATGAAAAGTGGCCGTGATGGTTTATTAAGAGTAACCAATACAATCAAATAAACATTAAAGATACCAACAAACCTATAAATATCTTTTAAACAAAATTGCATGATGTTACACCATCATGCCACCAAAATAAACCATTACCAAGCAAATCCACCCAGGCGAGCTGGGTGATTTTTCCACAAGGACACGACTAAACAGTCGTGGCCCCCCCCAAACCACTCAGCCACTTCTCAACCACAGACTGTAAACCCACATTAAAAATATCTAAACCGATCTCGGACAGATGAACCCAATCAAGCCTAAATAACCCTGGAGTAAAGCCCTCTAAATCAATGTGCCGATAAGAGAAACCACCCAAAACCATAAACAATTTTTCCAGCTCCCTATTAATCCTTTTTCTAATCTTATTCATGAACGAACACCCCTCCTGACTCCACACTAACCGCGGTATCATCTCCGAATACACCAAAGTAGTGTCTGGAAAAACAGTTTTTATACTCATTAAATCCCTACGCATACTAAATAACATTTCAAGAGTATTCATTTTACCAATGTCGTTTCCTCCCAAATGAATAATGATTAAATCCGGAAGAGGGGCCTTCAAGATCAAATCATTCAAAACATGAACTAAGTTTAACCACCGGAGGCCCCTGTATCCAAACCAAAAAATTTGAATAGATTCCTGCTGGAATGATAAATTTTCGGTGTAGCTCCTGTGCTTGGCTCTCTTCTGAGCCCAAAAAATGTAAGAGTGTCCTACAATCCATACCGTCAAAGGTCCTAAAAAATTGAAAATGATTAAAACAATAAATTAGGACGAATGTACCCCTTAAACCTCCTTGATTCCCAGCGGCCAATACACTTAATTGTGTCATCGCCTAGCCCGAGCATTGCCGCTTCAGTGGCAGCTCCTATCCTAAACGAATGCGAGGAAATTTTTTGAGAGCCAATGTGCAGTTTAGCAAGACATTTCTTTAGCACGCTATTAAACTGAAATATGGTAGCTGGCTCCCCATTGGCATGAACCAAAAAAGAGCCAGGCACCATAGAACGAAAGTGGAACCAGTCACGAACATTACTTACCGGACATACCTCCGCCAGCACTTTATTTAATGAAATGATACGACCCTTACCCAATTGATCCGTTTTTGAACTCCGAAGAGTGATCAATAATCGTTCATTTGATAATACTACATCGCTCAATAGTAAACCAGATAACCGATTCTTACTACGAGCTACCAACTCACTGATTCTTAACGCTGCAAAAAACATCAGGACGAAGGCCGTTCTGAATAAACATGTTTCAAAAGAGTCAAAACACACAAATGGTAGTACTTCCCATAACTTCCCGAGTAAATCAAACGAAATTGGACATCTTGTATCGGGGTGACACCCTGCTCTTTTCAAACCCTTTAAAACCTGCTTAACTGCAAAGAAACTATTCAGTGGGGGGCTGCCATGTAGTTTTAGAAAAAATGAAACACCAGCAATAACCCTTGCAAGTGAAGCATAACTAATATTCTCATTTAATAAACCACTTATGAATAATAAAGCTGCGTCCATATTTACTGCATCCACCTTCACCTTTTTTAGAACACAAAAATCACACCATTTTTTCCATGCGACTGAATAACCAGCCCATGTTCTACTAGCCACTGAATTCATAATTGCCCCACTAATGCCACTCATAGAATGTCCCACAGATGACAAGGGCAAGGAGTGCCGTCTTGATCGGCATCGGGAACCAGATGCCGAAACTTCGCCAACTGCTGGTGAGAGAGACAATCAGCCACAGTATTCCGATTCATCTTCATATCCAATGCTGCTTTTAACCAAATATTAAACTTTAAGCAAATTAAAACGAGATGCCTCAATATCTTTGACGCCCAACCACATTTTGACGACAATGTGTTGATACAGAAAACTAACCCTTGGTTATCGGAGAGAAAAATAATCCTTTTATTCGCTAAAATTTTACCCCAGATCACTACTGCTACAAGAATCGAAAACAGCTCCAACACCGTATCATTCTGAATCACCTTGTTCTGAACCCATGCCTCGGGCCAGCAACCAACCGACCAGTGGTTATGAAGAACAATCCCATAACCCAGAGAACTATTGACCCCAACAAAAAAAGACAAAGCTTCGGATGACTGAAACTGTTCCTGCCAACAAGCTACACCGTTAAAATCCTAAAGAAAATCCAACCAAATAGCCAAATCCTCTTTCATGTTCCTAGTAAGCCGAATGTGAGCCCTTGGGGATTTCACCCCTTTTGTAGCGTCATAAAGGCTCCGAGAAAACACCCTGCCCATCGGGATGATCCTTAAGGCAAAGTTCAATGACCCAAGCAATGACTGTAATTCTTTTAGCACTACCTTTTCTTTTACTGACATATCACCGATCAAGCTTCTAAGCTTAGTGACCTTTTCTTCAGGTAACCTGCATTCCATTTTTTCAGAATCTATCACGATACCTAAAAACTCCAACCTGCGGCACGGGAACACCGTCTTCTCATCCGCAAGTGGAACACCAAACAACTTAGCTATATCTATGAACTTCAATAATAACTCCAAACACCCTGACGACTGACTACAACCAATGAATAAAAAATCGTCTAAATAATGAATAGCTCCCCCTACTGACATCTCATATTGTAACACCCATTGCAAAAACGAAGAAAAAGCTTCAAAATACAAACAAGATAAAGAAAAACCCATCGGTAAACACATATCAAAATAAAACTTCCCTTCAAAACAAAAACCTAAAGAATTAAAACCTGAAGGATTCATTGGCAACAAACGAAATGCCGCTTTAATATCAGCTTTAGCCAATAATGCATTCCTACCGAAACGTCTGAGCAATTCTACCGCCATATCGAAAGACGCGTATTTTACAGACGTACTAGCAGTAACAATCTCGTCGTTTAAAGACCCACCCGCCGGGTATGACAGGTGATGAATAAGTCTAAAACTCCCTTTTTCTTTCTTGGGCACTAATCCTAATGGGGAGACTCTAAAATTATCAAACGGAGGAACACTAAACGGCCCAGCAACTCTGCCGGCCTCCACTTCCTTTTCAATTTTTTCTTTTGCAATATGAGGAAGCTCCTTTACCGAAGCCAAATTTTCGAACATACAACAACCTAAACCCTTAAATTCTGGTACAAAAAATCCCTCCGTGAAACCATTCAGCACCAAATCACGCTTCACCTTGTCTGGGAAAAGGTCGAGCCATGGACGCATTTTTTCCACCCTCACTGGCGTCAACGCTTTTACTAAGTTGCTCTTTAAGTGAAGTTCCTTGGGCACTGGTTTGGGCAATCTTTTTAAAGCACTTATCCATGGGATGTGTTCCCCCGCAAAATGAGCACTCATGTCGAAATCGACAATTGTTTAACCATTTACATGTCGTCTCATTATACGCGAAACACACCCCTTTTTTCAAACCCTGAGAATTATGTCTAACCGGATTATTTCTTTGTGGGAGCATCAGATTCAACCATAGGCCTACATCCTTTACCCCCCATTTAATGTGTGAATGAACCGCCATCTTTTGTCTGAACGATTCGTCATAGATCAACCATGCTGTGCCACCAAAATTGCGGTAGGCTTCCAGCATGATGTCCACATGTTGAAATAAACCACTACACCATTCAGACCTTTTCTCCCCTAGAACAGCAGCATAAATCGAAAAAGCCTGGATCCAGTTGTTAAATGATTTAAAAGGCTTTTTCTTGTCATCAGCCTCCTGTTTATCATCCCTCTTATTCGACCTATGCTGCTGTTCCCTACCTATTGGTAATAATGTAAACAAATCAATAAACTCCCCATTCCAGATTCTTTCCTTAACAGAAGCGCTCAAATGGAAGCCAAGCGGCGATAAATCACATGTGATTGCTTCCTTAAGGAAAGAATCAGGAATGCCCTGAGTTCTAGAACTATTCAAGGAGTTCACTAAAGATAACTCCTGACTATTACCCTTTAAAATGTCCACTAGTGTTTTAAACACCACATCTTTTAAATTATTAGGGAAAATGTTCTGCACAGGGAAAGGGGTAGAAGGCATCTCACCCCTCCTGCCGTCCTGTTCCTGAAGGCTTGCATCCGACCCGTCGTCGCTGGACCCAGTCCCAGAAGCCGATCGATCCGCTTCAGGGCAACACCGACCAGGCTCCTCTTCATGCCCCGCCGCTGGAGCAGGCGTACCGCCTACCCAAGCCCCGAGTGCCGCCGCTGCCCTAGAGCTGCTCTTTTGCTTGGGCAGCGGCTGAACACTCCGGCCTTTGCTGCGCCCCCGTTCTCTGGGCGCCGCCATCTTCTTCCTGTTGACCGCGTCAGCTGACTCGCCGCGACTTCCTGTTGCGGCCGCGCTGGTCCCGGATTGATGACGCTGCTGTTCTCGCGATGACGCCCCGCGAGACTTGACACCCGACGTCTTCTTCTGCTCCACGGCACTCCTCCGCGATGACGCTGTCGGCGGTGAGTATGCTTCTTTTCTTCTCCTTTTCCTCCGCTGCGTCTTCTCCGCCGACTCCTCCGCTGCCGACTCAGGATTCATGACCGGCGGAGACTCCGCCGGCCGCTCCGCTTCAGCTGGCTCCAACGATGCCGACGGCTCAACGGCTTTCAGGCAGGATCTCAGCCATTCCTCGCCGCCTCGTTCTCCGGCTCTTCTCAACAGCTGCTGCAGAAGGTCTTCCATGAGGTATTTCTTCAGTCTTCATCAGCTGGACTGCCAGCTGACCGATTAGTCACTCATATATATACCAAAATTCTCCCGCACAAAGACACTAACCACCAATCATATTACAGTAAAAAAGGCGCGCAACAGCTGGATCAAACCAGTTTCCTCAGCTGTCCGCGTTACATCACCTCACTTCACCCTTATCTAATAAGTTAACTCTTTCTTTACCAACTTAAACCTCACTGAACTTTTTCTCTGCCTGTGCGACCATGGCAACCCCTCGATATTGGCTATGGGGTTTTTTCATTATATTTCCACAGAACCCTACAGTAGCTCCTTTTTCATAATAGAGAGCTTCAAATCTCCTTCCCTTCATTAAAGCTACATGATCAAATCATGTCTGCCTACAGTCATCATTAGGCAAGTTAACTGCATACAGATTCATACAGAAAAAAATAGACAGACTCTATAATAATCAATGGGGCCCGTCTGCTTCTGGTTGCATCAGTTATGCATGGATGTGTTTTGGACATGAATTATTTTTGTCTGTTCCTAAAATGGAAAAGACAAGCAGAATTCTTGAAGGAAGATATGAACTCAGCCAGATACATAGATATATTCGATTTTATATATATATATATATATATATATATATATATATATATATATATATATATATATACTAGCTGTAGTACCCGGGCATTGCCCTGGATAGTAACTGTCTTTCTGTCTCTCTCCCAGTCTCTGTCTGTGTGTCACTGTCTGTCAGTCTCGCTGTCTGTCTCTTTCCTTGTCTGTCTGTTTCTATCTCTGTATTTGCATCACTCTGTCTCAATCTCTGTATCTGTCTGTCTCTTTGCCCGGCTGTCTCTTTGCCCGGCTGTCTCTTTGCCCGGCTGTCTCTTTCCCGGTCTGTCTCTTTCCCCGTCTGTCTCTTTTCCGCTCTGTCTCTTTCCCGTTCTGTCTCATTCCCGCTCTGTCTCTTTCCCACTCTGTCTCTTTCCAGGTCTGTCTCTTTCCAGGTCTGTCTCTTTCTAGGTCTGTCTCTTTCTAGGTCTGTCTCTTTGCTCGTCTGTCTCTTTCCAGGGCTGTCTCTTTCCAGGGCTGTCTTTTTCCCGCTCTGTCTCTTTCCCACTCTGTCTCTTTCTAGGGCTGTCTTTTTCCCACTCTGTCTCTTTCCCACTCTGTCTCTTTCCCGCTTTTTCTCTTTCCAGATCTGTCTCTTTGCCCATCTGTCCCTTTGCCCATCTGTCTGTTTGGGCATCTGTCTCTTTGCCCAGCTGTCTCTTTGCCCGGATGTCTCTTTGCCCAGCTGCCTCTTTCCAGGGCTGTCTCTTTCCAGGGCTGTCTCTTTGCCCATCTGTCTCTTTCCCGGTCTGTTTCTTTCCCGGTCTGTCTCTTTCCTGGTCTGTCTCTTTGCCTGTCTGTCTCTTTGCCAGTCTGTCTGTATGCCAGTCTGTCTCTTTCCAGGGCTGTCTCTTTCCAGGGCTGTCTCTTTCCAGGTCTGTCTCTTTGTCCATCTGTCTCTTTGCCCGTCTGTCTCTTTGCCCGTCTGTCTCTTTGCCCGTCTGTCTCTTTGCGCGTCTGTCTCTTTGGGCGTCTGTCTCTTTCCCCGGCTGTCTCTTTCCAGGGCTGTTTCTTTCCAGGTCTGTCTCTTTGCCCGTCTATCTCTTTGCCCGTCTGTCTCTTTGCCCGGCTGTCTCTTCCCAGTCTGTCTCTCACTGTCTGTCTGTCTTTTTCTGTCTCTCTCTATCCGTCTATCCTATCTTATACTAACAGTTTATTTAGTTCCTATAGCAACCACTGACAGTTGCTATTTATAGCCCATAGCTCCTGTTGCGGGCGGCGGGGCACTGCGCTCACCACGCTCGGGTCCGGCGCTGCTGTTGCTGCTGCTCGGTGGCTCGAGCGGTGGGCTGGATCCAGGGACTCGAGCGGCGCTCCTCGCCCGTGAGTGAAAGGGGGTAGTTCGGTTTGGGGATTTGGTCCGTGACGCCACCCACGGGTTGTGGTGAGGTTCGGCACCACCGCTGCTATTGACGGGGATCCCGGTAGCGATGGTAGGGAGCAGCTGGGATGTTTCTGTCCCCTTCGTGGGTAGGGGGTTGGTGGTCCTGGGGCCCGGTAAGGTGTCGGGGAGGCAGGGTTGGCTAGGTGCAGGGTCGCTTGGACTGGGCAGCGCGGTGCCGGATGGCACGGTATTACTCACACAGCCACAAAGGTACGCAAAGTCTCTGGTAAACCAAACGGCTGGATGGACGGGTCCCGCAGCCGGCTGCTGTGGCTTCTCCCTGACGGTTAGTGGTGGCTGCCTTTCCCTGCACCTTTGTGTATGTTCGGTCTCGATGGCTTCCCACCGGTAACCCGCTCCCCAGCGTGTATATGTGCCGGAGGAGCCCTTTTGCCTGCAGGCTCTGGCCCTTGGCACTCTAGCTGTGGCGGTAGCTGTATTTCCTTTTGCTGGTTGGACGGTTGCCTTTAATCGGGTCTTGGCTGTTATGAAACCCCTGGGGTTCCGTTCACTGACGGATTTGACCTATTTAACAGCGACTCCAAGCCTGGTCGGGGTCCGCAGGCCCTGCCAGTTTGTGCTGGCTTCACTTCGCTCCCCGGTTCGGTACCGGCGGGCCACCGCCTGTCCCCTGTCCTACGGTTCCACGTTGATCTGCCTCTCCTGCAGACGGCTACGTACCCGGACACAGTCAGTTTGCTCCTCTACTACCACTTCACTCCTTACTCCTTCACTTCCCTAACTGATCTCCTCTCCTTTTCCTGCCTCCAGGACTGTGAACTCCTTAGTGGGTGGGGCCAACCGCCTGGCTCCACCCTACCTGGTGTGGACATCAGCCCCTGGAGGGAGGCAACAAGGATTTTGTGTCTGGCTGATGTGCCTATCTTGGGGTGTGGGGTGTCGTGTTGTAGTACCTGTGATGACCTGGCTAGTCCAGGGCGCCACATCCCCCCTTGGTTAAATGCAGACCGTCCGCGGGCTGCTTGTCCATCACCGGTTTTATTTTTCAACTGCAAAAGATATAAAACATTTGAAAACATTCAACAAAGCATATTTATAAATCTTCCCTTAACGGGAGGCACGGTACTTTAACGTTACAAACACATTTTTATTAATAACGGTCGGCTTTCGCTCTCCCACCCAAACAACCTGGCCCTGATGCTGCCCCTAAGAAGTGGGCAGCACCCCTTGACCCCAGTCCAGATCCAGGCTGCCCGAGCGGGAACGGGTACGGTGTCTCGCACCCGACTGTCACTTCAGGGGACCCCACGTCCATGGGGGACCCCTGACCCCCGGAGGATCGCCACCGGTTGCGGTAGTGGCGGGCCTGGGCCATCTCTTTCCTCCAGGCCCATCCTCCAAATTAGCCTCTCCGGAGGCGGCGATGGAAACATGCCCAACATATTTACATTTCCAAAAAGTTTGTGGGTGCCCTGCAAGTTCTCAGGCATGTCCATAAGCAGTTTCTTATGCAACACTACAAAGGGTCCCTACGGGGACTACTTGCCGGCAACGGCCGGATCAGTCACAGTGCCAATCAGGTAAAAACTTCTGTTGATTACTTTCATTTAACAGGTAACGGTACTGGTGGCCCCAACGGGGACAACGGTGCAACGGAGGGACCGCTGCCTTATTTCAGATCCACATCGGAGACCGGAGAAGGGGACTGGGCCGGTTCCTGGGTCTCCTGGCCCCCTCTCAGATTTGCATCCAGGGCAAACCAGCCTCTCTCCCCACAGTGCCGTGTGTACGTTACCAGATCGCCGGGGAGCAAGTTACGGCCCGGGTGGCTCTCTGGCAGGTGGGCATTAACATCCCGGCGGGCCACAAACACCTCGGCCTCCAGGCCCGGCTCGAAAATAAATCCATATCCCCGGCGGATGTCAAATCTTCTTACTTGCCCCTCGTGAATCGGGCCCCGTACCCAGAAGGTGGCTCTGCGGAGGTTCTCCTTTTCTTGGATTGTGCGGGCTATCAACTCAGCCTTCCGCCTCTCCCTCTCCGCAATCTCTAGGCCCAGCGGGGTCGGTTCCCTGTCCCAATAAGGGGCTGCTGCTTGCCCCTGCGCGCGGCTTGGGCCCCCCGGGACTTCCACTACACTGCCCACTACTGGCGCCCTCGGTGGAAGATCCCGCGGTGACATGGCCTGGGGCGCTGCCTTGCAGCAACGACCCGGCGCAGCCTCAGCCGAGGCGTGGGGAATGGGTACAGGGGTCCTCTCCCGCTTGACCTCCGCCTCCTCCTACACGGGACGGATCACCGGAGCCGGGACGGGACTGGGCACGGTCACTTCCGGCGCCACCGGTAAGTCATCGCAGATGGATGATGCCTTCGGGTACTTCCAGGGAAGCGGCTCGGGGCGTCTGCAGGCTTCAGCTGCAGGTTGGTCTGCTTGGGCGGATGGGCAGGGTTCCGCTACCGGTTGTGCGGGTAGCGGGCCTAGTGGCGGGGCGGCAGCAGCCAACACAGGTAGCGGGGGAGGCAGCAGGGTGAGCGGGCGCAGACCGGGCCCCTCAGCCGTGACGACCGATCCTGTAGGAACACAGGGGCGTGGGTCGCTTACCCGCTCCTCCAAGACTTCCTCCACCTCGCGTCTCCGTATGGCCGCCACCACATCCGCCATGTCGGCCTCCCACTCCTCCAGGAGGAGCTGCATTCGGACCTGCAGGCAGCTGCTCAGTTGAATGGTCCGGACCTCCACCCACGCTGCGGTGCCGGGCGCGGGCTCGGGGACTGCGGGGTTACCGGATGGACGGTACATGCTGGCAGCGGTATCTTCCAGGAACCAAATATGGTGGCAGAGTCCTGGCGTCCCTGCTTTTATGGCCTCGGTTTACATGCGGCCGGATGACATCCGCCCCCCTTGGTCTTTTCTCAGCACCTCCTCTTCAGGGGCGGGGCTTTGGCTTTCGCGCCTCCACTGCTCGAGAAGACGCTCGAGCGGGAAAATCTTCGCGCCCAAGATTGCAGATTCTGAAATTTTTCGGCCGGACACCGCCGGCGGGACACAAGGCGCACTTCTACCAGCCGGTAGAACGGTAAGATCCTGTTCGTGACGCCAAGGTGTCGTGGGCGGCGGGGCACTGCACTCACCACGCTCGGGTCCGGCGCTGCTGCTGCTCGGTGGCTCGAGCGGTGGGCCGTATCCGGGGACTCGAGCGGCGCTCCTCGCCCGTGAGTGAAAGGGGGTAGTTCGGTTTGGGGATTTGGTCCGTGACGCCACCCACGGGTTGTGGTGAGGTTGGGCACCACCGCTGCTATTGACGGGGATCCCGAGAGCGATGGTAGGGAGCAGCTGGGATGTTTCTCTCCCCTCCGTGGGTAGGGGGTTGGTGGTCCTGGGGCCCGGTAAGGTGTCGGGGAGGCAGGGTTGGCAAGGTGCAGGGTCTCTTGGACTGCGCAGCGCGGTGCCGGATGGCACGGTAGTACTCACTCAGCCACAAATGGATACGAAGTCTCTGGTAAACCAAACGGCTGGATGGACGGGTCCCGCAGCCGGCTGCTGTGGTTTCTCCCAGACGGTTGGTGGTCGCTGCCTTTCTCTGCACCTTTGTGTATGTTCGGTCCCGATGGCTTCCCACCGGTAACCTGCTCCCCAGCGTGTATATGTGCCGGAGGAGCCCTTTTGCCCGCAGGCTCTGGCCCTTGGAACTCTAGCTGTGCCGGTAGCTGTATTTCCTTTTGCTGGTTGGACGGTTGCCTTCAGTCGGGTCTTGGCTGTTAGGAAACCCCTGGGGTTCCGGTCACTGACGGATTTGACCTATTTAATGGCGACTCCAAGCCTGGTCGGGGTCCACAGGCCCTGCCAGTTTGTGCTGGCTTCACTTCGCTCCCCGGTTCGGTACCGGCGGGCCACCGTCCGTCCCCGGTCTTACGGTTCCGCGTTGATCTGCCTCTCCTGCAGACGGCCACCACCGTCTGCCAACCCTGCTCTCGATGCCCGGGCCACGTACCCGGACACAGTCAGTTTGCTCCTCTACTACCACTTTACTCCTTACTCCTTCACTTCCCTAACTGATCTCCTCTCCTTTTCCCGCCTCCAGGACTGTGAACTGCTCAGTGGGTGGGGCCAACTGCCTGGCTCCGGCCCACCTGGTGTGGACATCAGCCCCTGGAGGGAGGCAACAAGGATTTTGTGTCTGGCTGATGTGCCTATCTCGGGGTGGGGATGTCGTGTTGTAGTACCTGTGACGATCTGGCTAGTCCAGGGCGCCACACTCCCACCTCCATTCAATTTAATGGCTGTAGGATTTTTGTAGAGTAACTGGAAAGCACGGGGTTAAATTTTCCTGCCCAAACATAGTCTATGACGCTCCCTGAGTCACATGGAGTGTCTGTGCAAAATTTCGTGATTGTAAATGCGACTATGCAGATTCCTTCAGTGCACACACACACATACATACATACATACACGCACACATACACTGAGCTTTATATATTATATACTGTATATATTTATGAACTCTAAGAACTCTAATAAGAAAGCTCCTATGCTGCAGCATTCACATCTATATATTATGTACATGTATCTTGGCATGTTTGATGATTGGAGTGCATGACTCCGGAATGTCTGACTGAAGGCCTGTGACCTTCCCCAACAACACCCTACCCCCTAGGGTTCTTATCTAAAATAAACACAAACACTGTGTGACGTTGGAATATAAAGGCCACAGCAGCCCCATTTATTCATGACATAAACATCAGCCATGTAACAATACAACTCTTCATTGAAGAACCCGAAAAGGAAGGGGGGGTACCTGAAGGTTAACCAAAATGTTCTTTGCAACATCAGCCTGTCTCCTGACCCTCAGCCGCAACACACCGACTCGAGAGCCCAAGCCAGATGTTGCCCCCACTACGTCCCGCTGAGACTCAACCCAGCAAGGACCCGTTTACCAAACAATTGCACCGCTAGAGGTAACCCGCTCCGGCACTGGGTTCCGTCCTCTCCTCTGTGCAAACCCCCACCTTCAGACACCCCCCTCCTTTCCGCCGCTGCGACAAATACGATCTTCCTTCTTTTCTTCATCGATGTCGAATCCACAATTAGGGCGGGCGGGCGGGAACGATTCCAGTCACGTCCAGGTAGGAATGGCCCACCCCCCTCTGACCTGCCCTATATACGACCCCCTATAGCCACCACCCCCTGACCAATCACACTGACCCCTGATCCTAACTGCCCCTTAGCACCACCCCCAAATTTCGCGCCCAAACTGACTTTCTCCATTAACCCCTTATTAACCCTATGGCCTGGCATCCCTCCTAGTCATGTAGCCCTCCCTTAAGCCCCTTCGGGTCAGCAGTCCGGGCTCTTCCTTGACTCCGGAATGTCTGACTGAAGGCCTGTGACCTTCCCCAACAACACCCTACCCCCTAGGGTTCTTATCTAAAATAAACACAAACACTGTGTGACGTTGGAATATAAAGGCCACAGCAGCCCCATTTATTCATGACATAAACATCAGCCATGTAACAATACAACTCTTCATTGAAGAACCCGAAAAGGAAGGGGGGGGTACCTGAAGGTTAACCAAAATGTTCTTTGCAACATCAGCCTGTCTCCTGACCCTCAGCCGCAACACACCGACTCGAGAGCCCAAGCCAGATGTTGCCCCCACTACGTCCCGCTGAGACTCAACCCAGCAAGGACCCGTTTACCAAACAATTGCACCGCTAGAGGTAACCCGCTCCGGCACTGGGTTCCGTCCTCTCCTCTGTGCAAACCCCCACCTTCAGACACCCCCCTCCTTTCCGCCACCGCGAGCTCGCATGACCCCTTGTGCGCGCGAGTCCTCCCACACCAACAAAGCCTTCTCAAGCCCCTCCATCAGCCCTAAGGCCCAAATATCATTTCCCACCGAATTTAAATGGACCCCGTCCCGGCGCAACAAGTCGGCGGACGCCGCTTCCAGCTCCGGGTGCCGAACCGAGACACCCCCAACCCGGGCAATGAACCGCCCAATCTCCCGATTCACTTTACTTCGCGCCCTGTTTACTGCCTCCACCGACCTGGCGTGCCGCCATGCCAGCCGCGCAACCATATCCGACCAGACAATTACTAGACCCGGGTGGGAAGACAGGAGCCGCAGGCAGTCACATTTTATGTCTTGTATCAGGTCCCTGGAAGCCCGGAGACCCAGGTCATTCCCACCCGCGTGTAGTACTACCACGTCCGGTGCTCTGTCCAGCTGCGAATGGTGGCGCCAGGTAGGCAACACCTCACTCCACAGCATGCCCCTGACCCCGATCCATCGCACAGTAGCCTTTTCTCTGGGAACCCCCAACTGGCGGCCGTCCGGTCGTATTCCCGCACGGAACGCCCCCCAATACACGTATGAGTGGCCGAGCACCCACACCAACAATGGGAAACCTACAAAACAAAAGGTGACAACACAACAGGGGAGAGGGGGAGGGGGGGGGAGGGGGGGGGGGCACAAGGAAGAAAATGGGTAATGATTACCAAACCAATACAGCCCCCGACCCCCCCCCCCCTCCCCACCCATAGCTCACAACAAGTTCGGCCGGACGTAAGATCGAAACCTGGCCGAGTCCCATCGTCCAATCTTACGGAGAGCCTGCGCGCCCAGACCCCAACGAGCCGCCTGAGTCGCAGCCCCAATCCGAAAGGAGTGCGACGCGAACTCAGCCTCGTTGAGACCGCAACACTGCAGGCACCTCCGAAAGATGCAGACAAATTGGTAACTCGACAAGGCTGACCCGTCCTGGTGGGACAAAAGGGACCCCGGGCGAGCTCCCCTCACCTCTAAAAACGCCGACAGCCATCTGACAGGGCACTCCGCTAAACCAGGTACACCCCATAGTTCCACCATCCGACCTCTACCCAGCTGGTCCGTCTTTGACCGTCTCAAGCAACACCGCACCACATCCATACCGCATTCCACGTCCTCCAGCAACAAACCTCCGTGACTCCTCGTGTTTCTGCTCACCAGTTCACTAATTCTAAACGCCCCAAAGAAGGCCAAAACAAAAGCGGTCCCGAACAACTGGCATTCATACTCCGAACAGCACACCCGAGGCAACACCGACAACAGCTTGCCCAGCAGCTCAAAAGATACCGGGCGCCGAAGGTCTCGGCGCGCCCCTGCCCTCCGGTAACCCTTCATCACCTGGCGCACCCAGAAATCCTTCGTAACGTCCTTCCAGCCCAATAACTTGAAAAAGAAGGAAATGCCCGCTAACCTGCCCGCCACGGCCGACCACGAAAGGCCTTCTTCCTTAGCCCTGCCCAACATAAACAAAACTAAATAAACTCTGTCACCTTCAGATACATGACCTCCCACCTCATCAACCAACTCGAGCCAACGGTCCCACGCTGAATTATAGCTGCGCCACGTACTGGGTGCCACCGAATGTCGGATCAATTCCCAGGCCGGCTGCAAACCAGGTCCCACAACCAGACGGGCCATACGGTCTCCTGCTGCTCCGCGTCCGGCGCCAGCATTCGAAAGCGGTCCCACTGGAAGCGAGATAAAGCATCAGCCACAGAATTCAGCACCCCCGGCACATGTACAGCGCAGACCCACAAGTTCAACTCCAGACATTTCAGCACCAAGTGACGCAAGAGGTCCACCACCGGGGGGGAATCAGCTGTCAACTTGTTAACACACTGAACCACCCCCAGGTTGTCACACATGAAACGCACCTTCCTGTCTTTCAAATCCTGTCCCCAAACCTCTAAGGCCACGACAATAGGGAAAAGTTCCAACAGGGCCAAATTCCTAGTCAGACCGCAAACCCGCCACGAATCCGGCCACCTGCCGACACACCATCTCCCCCCAAAATATGCGCCAAATCCACTGGATCCCGCCGCGTCCGTATACAGCACCAACTCCTCATTTGACACCACCTCACGAAGCCACAATGACCGTCCATTGTACAGCTGCAAAAAACGTGACCACACTCTCAGGTCCGCCTTATGCTCCACCTTCAAACGCACAAAATGCAAAGGGTGCAACACACCGGTGGTGGCTTGAGCCAAGCGACGGGAAAAAACTCTCCCCATCGGCAATATTCTACACGCAAAATTCAACTTCCCCAACAGGGACTGCAAGTCCCGTAAACGAATCTTCTTGGCCTCAATGGCCCCTTGAACACAACGCCTCAAATCCACCAGCTTGTCCTCCGGCAAGCGGCACTCCATGGCAACCGTATCCAGCTCGATACCCAGGAATTTCAAAACCGTAACCGGACCCTCCGTCTTCTCCGGCGCCAACGGAACGCCAAACCGGCGAGCAACCTGCTCCACTGTCCGAAGCAAAAGGGAACACTGCGAGGATCCCGCAGGCCCCATGCACAAGAAGTCGTCCAAGTAATGCAACACTGAATCTAGACCCGCCTCCTCCTTAATTACCCATTCCAAGAAACAACTAAACTTCTCAAAATAAGAACATGAAATTGAACAGCCCATAGGCAAACAACAATCTACATAAAACTTGTCCTCCCACCAACACCCCAACAGGTGAAAACTGTCCGGGTGCACCGGCAACAGGCGGAAGGCCGCTTCTATATCTGTTTTCGCCAACAGCGAACCACAGCCCAACTTCCTTAACCATTCCACAGCCTTATCAAAACGGACATACGAAACCGAAACCAGCTCAGGATCAATACCATCGTTCACCGACCGGCCAGTAGGATAGGACAAATGGTGGATGAGCCGGAACTTGTTAGGTTCCTTTTTTGGGACCAACCCCAACGGGGACACAACCAAGTCCGGCAATGGAGGGGCATCAAAAGGCCCCGCCATCCGTCCTAGCTCCACCTCCTTCCGTAACTTATCCGCAACAACCTCACCATGTAGGCGCGTCGACTGCAAATTTTTTAAACGAATCTCTCCCGTCTTAACCACTGACGATATCTTGAAACCAAAACTAAAACCGTCACTCAACAAGTCCGCCGATCCCCGGTCCGGGTATCTACTTAGAAACGGCGCCATCCGATCTACCCTCACCGGGGTCCTCCCTTTTTGACGAAGACTCCGCGGCCTTTCCTTTTCCCTTCCGGAAGCACTTAAGGTGACTGTGGGCGCCACCACAGCCCGAACACTCGTGCTTGAACCGGCAGGAAGACCCAAACCAGCATTCCTTCTCATTAAACTGCCAGCAAACGCCCTTTTTGGGCCCCGACGAGGTGCCAAATGATCCCCCGCCGGTGCCCCCTGGAAAGGACTGTGATGCCGACTTCGGCGCAGCCATCAGCCGCATCCATAGACTAATTTCTTTGTGGTCCCACCGTAAACTGGGTCTGACCGCCTTCCTCTGGCGAAACTGCTCGTCATATCTTAGCCAAGCAGTCCCCCCATAGGTCCTATACGCCTCACAGATAGAATCCAGATAACAGAAAAGCGCTGTACAGTTATCCGGAGCCTTTTCCCCCACCACACCGGCCAGTATCACAAAGGCCTGCAACCAGTTCTGAAAAGTGCGGGGAATAAGGCGATAACGCCGCCGTTCTTCCTCGTCCTTTTTGCTCTCATCCGGTTTAACCCGATCCAGATTAAACTTTTCCAACGGAAGCAATGAGAATATTTCGACATATTCATCCTTCCATATTTTTTCCCTGGTCTCCTGCTTCAGATGCGCCCCCAACGGGCCATCAAAGCAAACATACACTTCCCCTCTCGCCTTGTCATCCAATCGAACAATGTCCACTGCAGCCGCAGCTGCGGCAGCGGGAGCCGCAGCTGGGGCCGCGGGAGCCGCCACCACCGGCTCACCAACCGCATTGCCACTAGCAACCCCTCCAACCGCAGGAGTCGCAACCTCCTGCCCCGTCGCTCCCTGCCACACCAAGCTAGGGCCCCCCACAGGGGCAAACAAACCCCTAACCAACCTCAACAACTCGGATGCCACACTGCCGTCACCCGTCACCACATTCACGACCCGCCCGCCACTCGGGCCACCAAGTAAACCACCCGTACCACCAACCACATTCACGCCCTGCACGCCATCCGTATCACCAGACACACCATCCATAGCCAAACCAGGTGCACGAGAAATAGAAGAAACCGTGGTCTTACCAGGCTGACTCCGAGAAGATCCCGAAACAGCCGTCACATGTTCTCCGCGTCGCACTCCAGCCGCCTCGCCGACCTCCACGATCTGGTCCCCGTTGCCGTCCTCCGCGACGTCCTCCTCCAGGGTTGCCTCCTCGTCCTCACTGGACCCAGGCCCAGGGAGCCCGCCGTCCGGCAGACTCGACCTTAGGCCCCGTCCGCCCGCAGCACCATCCATCCTCCGCGACGATCCAGACGCTGGCTCCGCCACATAAACGCCGCCTGGGGCATGCCGTCCGGCATCCCCGCGTGCTCCGGCTGATCCCGACGCCGTCCCTGCGTTGTCCCTCCGCTGCGATCCCAGGCCGGGCCCCGCTGATCCGGGCCGTCTCCGTACGGACTCCCCCGCCGCCACTGGGACCCCATGCTCCTGCATGGGCCCCGCTCTGCTCCTAAACCTTGCCGCCGCCGCCACTGTGGCCTCATCTGCGCCCCGCGATCCCGCTGGCCCACGCAACCCAGCTGGCCCCCATGACCCCGCTGGCTCATACGACCCCGCCAACCCACGCGACCCCGCCGACCCACGCGACCGCGCCGGCCCACGTGACCGCGGCGGGTCAGGTGACCGCACCGGGTCAGGCGAGCCTGCCGGATCGCGAGGAAGCGGCGGGACGGGTAAGCACGCGGGGTCACATGACCGCGCACGGTCAGGTGACAGCGCCCGGTCAGGTGACATCGCCGCCCCACGTGACCGCGCTGCCCCACGTGATCGCGCCGCCCCACGTGACCGCGCCGCCCCACGTGACCGCGCCGCCCCACGTGACCGCGGCGGGTCAGGTGAGCGCGCTCGGTCAGGTGAGGCCGCCGGAGCACAGGGGGACGCCGGGTCACGCGAGCGCAGCGGGCCCCGTGACCGCGCCGGGTCAGGTGACCGCGCCGGGTCAGGTGACCGCGCCGGGTCAGGTGACCGCGCCGGGTCACGCGGCCGCGACGCGCGCGTCACTGCCGTGCGCCGCGACCCGGAAGAGGAGGGGAGGCCGGCCGTGTCGCTCACCGCCCCGTTGCCTTGGCGCCCGCGGCCCGACTTCCGGCCGGGGCCTCGCGACGTCCCTGCTCCCGGATCCACCGCCGCACATCCACTCGGGCTCCGTCTCCGCCGCCGGCTCCTCGGCGTCATCTCCGGGCTGAGGCGCTCTGGGGGCCGAGTTCTTCGCTGCCGCTTCGGAGGCAGGGGGGTCCCATCTTCCTCGCCGACGCCGGACCATCGCTGGAGCTGCTCGTCCATCCAACGCTGTCCACGCTGCTCCGCCATCCTCTTCATCTGTGCCATGAAGTCCTCCATCTTCGGGATCCAGCCACAACGATTCCAGTCACGTCCAGGTAGGAATGGCCCACCCCCCTCTGACCTGCCCTATATACGACCCCCTATAGCCACCACCCCCTGACCAATCACACTGACCCCTGATCCTAACTGCCCCTTAGCACCACCCCCAAATTTCGCGCCCAAACTGACTTTCTCCATTAACCCCTTATTAACCCTATGGCCTGGCATCCCTCCTAGTCATGTAGCCCTCCCTTAAGCCCCTTCGGGTCAGCAGTCCGGGCTCTTCCTTTATCATCGCATCGCCTTGACATTTACTGCTTACCCAGTAAACTATAGATAACATGTACTTGTCTGTCTCTGACGTTTGAGTAGAAAAGTTTCATCATTATTACTGAGTTTTATCTCTCAGAGAACATTTTTCATCTCATCCTCTGTGCACCAATCTGAATTACATTTCTTTTAGAAAATGTTATAAGATTTATATTAGAAATATACATATTGAATATGCAGATAAAGAAAGTATACCAATACAACTTTTAGCTAGCACATGCACAGTGACAAAGAACCTGTCTGGAGTGCAATATTGCTAGTCATGAGCAAGCATGCTCTTGACAGTGCTCAATACTCGATTGAGCAGCGAGGTGCTCAGGCACACTCGTGACTCAACCAAGTATCGCAGGTGCTCAAGTGAAAGTTTGAGTCCTAGCCCTGAATGTTTTGTGACCTTTAGTCAACCAGTGAACATGCAAGGCTATCAATCACATTAATGCCGTAATGCTGTAGCTATTGCCAGGTCCGGACTGGGACTAAAATTCAGCCCTGGCATTTGGGGGAACAGAGGCCCACTTTTCACGTGGTGAATATGTAATATTTTTCTGCAATTGTATATGTGAGTACTGTATGGCATTATGTGAGCACTGTATGGCCCTATGTGACACTGCATGGCACTATGTGACACTGTATCACTCTATGTCACACTGTATGGCGCTATATGACACTGTATGGCACTATGTGAGTACTGTAAGGCACTATATGACACTGTATCACTCTCTCACACTGTATGGCGCTATGTGATACTGTATGGCACTATGTGAGCACTTTATGGCATTATGTGACACTGTATGGCACTATGTGAGTACTGTATGGCATTATGTGAGTACTGAATGGCACTATGTGACACTGTATCACTCTGTCACACTGTATGGCGCTATGTGACACTGTATGGCACTATGTGAGCACTGTATGGCATTATGTGACACTGATGGTGTACCGCCCTGAGAGGGGCCCGGCCGCTTCCTCCACTTGCTCAGGCTGAGTCGCTTGAGGTCCGGGCTCAGGTTGTCGGTGGCACGAGCGCCTCCGGACCGGGGGCCATGTCGTTCTGTTAGGGGGGAGAGGTAGCGGGGTGGTGGTGGTGTGGGACGAGGCGCGCAGCCGGGGAGGGCCGCATTGCCGTCCTACGGGTCGTGACGCCACCCACGGGTCATGGTGACGGGATGCACCACCACTGCGGCTGGAGTGAAGGCGGGCTCGTCCGGGATCGGTGTTGCGGCCGCAGCCTAGATGTTAGCCCCTCCGTGGGTAGGGGCGGTGTGTCCCGGGGCCCCGGTTGGTGGGGACTGGAGCGCTGATGTTGTTGTCGGGGTGCAGGGTGCCGTGCCGCGGTGTAGTGTCGAGCCCGGATGGCACTGGTGTACTCACGATTGATTCACACTCAGGGTCACTGGTAAACCAAAGTTCGGGTGTGGTCGGTTCCCGCGGCCGGCTGCTGATGTCCCCTGTGGGGTTGATGGTAGCCCCTTTTCCCGTGCACCTCTGGATGTTGTGTTTTGGCTCCCCTGCCTGAGCAGTGGTAACCCGCTCCCCAGCGTTGAGCTGCCGGAGGAGCCCTCGGTTGCCCACAGGCGCTGGCCCGTCGGGTGTTTGGCCCTGGGCGGTGGCGCTCACCCGGTCTCGGTGGGCTTTTGCCTTCTTTCGGGACTTTGGGTGTGGATGAACCCGTGAGGTCCAGCCAGCAATCAGTCAATTTGCCTATACTCAGTGGCTTCTAAGCTAGGATGGGGTCTGAGTACACGGTTTCTGGTGCTGCGGTACATGGTTGACTCCCCGTTTCGGGACCGGCGGACTCCAACCCAGGCCCGGTCCGTATGGTTCTGCCAGTTGCTGTACTCCTGCAGACGGCCACCACCGTCTGCCTGCCTGATGTTTCCAAAGGGGCCCAGGCTCCTACCCGGGTCCCTGACAGCTGCTCCACTACCACTCACTGTCAACTCCAAAACTACTCTCCTTGAACTTCCTGCCCCAGGACAGTAGTCTCCTCGGTGGGTGTGCCTTTCCACCTGACTCCGCCCACCTGGTGTGCTCTACTAGCCCTGAGGGAGGCATCAGGTCTCCCTTTCGGGTGACATGTGTGTGACCTCACAGGGGATGGGGGGGTGTGTATGTGGTTGATGTAATTACCTGTGACCCCTGGGGTCCAGGTCATCACAATGGCACTATGTGAGTACTGTATGGCACTATGTGACACTGTATGGCACTATGTGACACTGTATTACTCTGTCACACTGTATGGCACTATGTGACACTGTATGGCACTATGTGAGTACTCTATGGCATTATGTGACACTGTATGGCACTATGTGAGTACTGTATGGCACTATGTGACACAATATGGCACTATGTGACACTGTATTACTCTGTCACACTGTATGGCGCTATGTGACACTGTATGGCACTATGTGAGCACTGTATGGCATTATGTGACACTGTATGGCACTATGTGAGTACTGTATGGCATTTTGTGAGTACTGTATAGCACTATGTGACACATTTTTGCAGCGTGTAGCAGACCTTGATGTATTTTCTGCTCTTTGCTTCCCTGATTTGTGGATTGTTCTGCCACATACCTGTGCCCTAATCACTCTACAAGCGCTGCAGTCACTACAGGGGATTGTACCTGTGCGGACAGGTCCAGGACTAATATCACTGATATCACACTAATTAGTCCTTGATTAATGACTCCGCACCCCTCCCCACACACACACACACACAATACAATGCACCCCCATTACCCCTCCCCCCACACACAATACAATGCCCCTCCATTACCCCCTCCCCAGACATAATACAATGCACCCCCAACATCCCCTACACACACAAAATTACTCTACCCATCACTACACACTCCTGCCTCCCCCCTCCCTCGGAATACAGTACTCCTCCCCTGCCTGTCACAAAGCTGTGTTCCTTCACAAATGTTCCCCGTTATGTGTCCTCAGCCCCTCCCCACTCATCCCCATTAATGAAACCTGCCATCTTCGGCTCCTCCATGGAGTGCTTACCGCTGCCTGATGCGTCCAGCGTGGCGCCCGCAGCACTGTGATGACGTCAGCAAGTTGCTGATCTCATCACGTCACTGCACGTCGGGGGCGGGGCCCAGTCCCAGCGCACTGTTCAAATGTATATACATCTGAAAGACGTAAATACATTTGAATAGGAAGGAGGAAGCTGCGGTCACCGGCACCGGCACCGCCGCGCTCCTCAGCAGTGTGTGCACACACTGCTGAGGAGCATGGCAGTGACTGCAGATACAGCAGCCCACTACAGGCACCGGCCCACCATAGGGACCGGCCCATCTGGCATTTGCCAGAATTTCCCTATGGTCAGTCCGGGCCTGGCTATTGCCATTACTGTGTCTATGTGTATATGAGATCTGGGGACGCGATGCTCCCCAAACTGTCCTCTTGATGTAGGAGGGAGAGCTTAGATTAGAGCAGGGTCCTTAGTACCTTTCATGTAGCACCAAAGGGTGTTTTTTGCCTTGATTAACTTAATAAATAAATTTTTAAAAAAACAGCATGGAGTCCTCCCTATTTCTCATAAGCAGCCAAGGTAAAGCAGACAGCTATGGGCTGGTATTGCCAGACTGAGAAGGCCTATGGTTATTTTGCCCTTTCCGGCCTAAGAAGAGCAGCTCACAGCTGCTCTATTCTGGTGTGGTGATGTGACGCCCTGGCCTATCAGGTCGTCACAGGGTATTGTGCAACCTGCCCTTCTGCACAGTATCCACCCTCCTTGGTTATGGGTCCTGGTCCCTTGGTGTTGCTAACAGCTTAGCCAATCAAAATCCTAGGAACACTTTACACTGTACCCACCAGACACACAATTGGGGGGCCTGAAGGGAATAGGGCCGCCCACATTGGGGGGTTGGTGAGGGAAAGTGAAGAAAGTGACAGTTGAGCTGAAGGAGTTGAGCTGAAGAATTGAGCAGTGGAGAGTGAAAAGAGAGGTGGTTGAGGTGACCCTCGTGAGGAGAAGTCACGGAGCAGGGCTCCTGTAGTACTAGGTGGCAGACGTTGGTCTGGGCCTGGTAGAAGCTGGAACACTGGTCGCAGGGGACAGTGTCAAGGGGCACGGACTGCCGAGAAGGGCAGCCGGCGGCCTTGGGATATCACCGAGCAGTCGCCAGGGCACGATGGGGTACGTGGACCCCAGGCCGGAAAGTAGCTTCACACGTTCCGGTAACTTACCCAATGGGGGGGGGGGGACTTCAAGTGTCATCCCCAACCCGCTCCAAAATCGGGGTACTAGCGCACCTATGGGATAGGACTTTCACAATACAGTCCTAAGAAATCCTACGCGTGAACCCTGAGAGCAAGCTCACTCCGTTAGCCATACGAGTGAGCGAGACCCAAAGAGTTTTATACCCACGGGTCCAACAGAGACAAAGGTGCCAAGGACAGGGCCACAGGCTAACAGCAACACCAAGGGCACGGACCCAAGCGTGCTCCCTACAAGCTGCAGTGGTGCACAGAATTCTGGTTTACAAGCTGTTGGTGTTGTTATTCCTGGACTGAGTGAGTACGTTGAATACCCCTGTTCCTATCCCCAACGGCACCCAAACACCATCTATCCAACGGGCCCCGGGACACAAACCCCCTACCCAAGGAGAGGTTAAACATCAGTCTTCTACTCCATCGTCACCGGGCTCCCCAACGGCAGCGGTGGTCCCTCACATTACCATGCACCGTGGGTGGCGTCTAGTCCCCTTGTACATAGCCCCCTTTTATCGAGTGGCCGCACGACCCCCGGGTCCGGAGACCCCTCAAGCCACTGCGGATCTGGATCCGAGCAGCCTGGCTGCTGGCACGGGGGCGGCACAGTGACAATTGGGGTAATATTTTTTTGGGGGGTTGCTGTCAGACACGCCCATTACTAACCCAGTATGTGTAAAGTGAAAAAAACACACCCACACAAAGAAATAAAATAGTTTATTTGAATATAGACTCCCACAATATCCCTCATTCACCAATTTATTATTTTTTCAAAAACCAAGAAGCTCTGACGTAATCCATGGTGTACTGGTCCCACGACTTCCCCTGAATTGGTACTCCAACCTATGGAGGCCCATTCATAGTTCACACCCGGTCAGTGCCAGACCTGGAATTCTTCACGAGCAGTGATGTTAGTAACTCAGTGACGTCACCATGAGTGAAAAATTCTTGGTCTTGCACTCAATGAGGCTCTATAGGTTGGAGAATAGATTTGGGGACATCATGGGACCAGTACATCATGGATTATGTAAGAATTATCTTGAAATTTTTTAAAATAATAAATTCGTGAATAAGAGGCAGTGTGTAGGAGTCTTTATGTAAATAAACTATTTTTTCCTGTGTGCGTGTTTTTTTTTTTTCAATTTACACTTGCTGGGTTAGTAATAGGAGGGTCTGATAGATGCCTCTCTATTACTAAACCTTGGGCTTGATTCCAGCTGACATTACACAGCTGACATGAACCCCTCCAAAATATTACCACAATTGTCACCTCCTCAGGGCAATTAGGAAGAGCCAATTTTGGGGCTGCAGGGGGCTGTTATTTTTAGGCTGGGAAGGTCCAATTAACCGTGGACCTTCCCTGATCATAGCACCCTACAGCTGTCTGCTTTACCTTGACTGGTTATCAAAAATAATTTTAAAAAATGTTGTGGGGCCCCCTCTATTTTTTATTACTAGCCAAGGTAAAGCAGGCAGCTGTGATTTACCTTGGCTGGTTATTAGAAATGGGGGGACCCCACGCCTTTTCTTTTAATTATTTATTTATTTATGTACTTCACAGTAGAGAACTGGAAGTCAGAGATGCATCCAGACGTCTTCCCTGTGCTGTTTCCATCCATTTCAATGATTTCCCCCCCAGCCCCTCTTAAGGGGTCAGCCTCAAGTTTCCCATTGACTTCCATTATAGTAGTTACTGGAACAGAGCCTGTCAGCGTGTCGGACGTGCTAGATTCGAGTAATGAGCAGTCGAGAAATTTAGTGCTCACTCATCAATAAATATTGCCTGTGCACAAAACAAATACAGAGCAACCAGGAGCAACAAGGAAAATAAACTTTATTCTGCCTTCAGATAAAAGTACAAGTCTCTACATTAGAAAACTGAAGAAAATTTTAAGAGCAGTGCTTAATATAGACTCACTAGCTGTAGTACCCGGGCATTGCCCGGGATAGTAACTGTTTCTCTGTCTCTCTCCCAGTCTTTGTCTGTGTGTCGCTGTCTGTCTGTCTCTCTGTCTGTCTCTTTCCTTGTCTGTCTGTGTCTATGTCTCTGTCTGACTATTTCTATCTCTGTTTGTATTGGTTTCAGTCTATCGGTCTCCATCTCTGTGTATGTCTGTCTCTTTCCATCTCTGTGTCTGTCTCTATGTGTGTGTCTGTCTCTTTCCCCATCTGTCTCTTTCCCGTCTGTCTCTTTCCTCGTCTGTCTCTTTCCAGGTCTGTCTCTTTCCAGGTCTGTCTCTTTGCCCGGCTGACTCTTTCCAGGACTGTCTCTTTTCAGGGCTGTCTATTTCCCTGTCTGTCTCTTTTCAGGTCTGTCTCTTTCCCCGTCTGTCTCTTTCCCCGTCTGTCTCTTTCCAGGTCTGTCTCTTTGCCCGGCTGACTCTTTCCAGGACTGTCTCTTTTCAGAGCTGTCTCTTTTCAGGTCTGTCTCTTTGCCCATCTGCCTCTTTCCCCGTCTGTCTCTTTCCCCATCTGTCTCTTTCCAGGTCTGTCTCTTTCCAGGTCTGTCTCTTTACCCGTCTTCCTCTTTCCCCGTCTGTCTCTTTCCCCATCTGCCTCTTTGCCCAGCTGTCTCTTTCCAGGGCTGTCTCTTTCCAGAGCTGTCTCTTTCCCCGTCTGTCTGTCTCTTTTCCCATCTGTCTCTGTCTGTGTCTGTCTGTCTGTCTTTTTCTGTCTCTCTATCCATCTCTCCATCGACATCACATAACCTCATGCATAAGCTTCAACTAACAGCTTATTTTGTTCCTATAGCAACCACTGACAGTTGCTATTAATAACCTATAGCTCCCACCTCCATTCAGTTTAATGGCGGCAGGATTTTAGAGACTAACTGTAAAGCACGTGGTTAAATGTTTCTGTCAAAACATAGTCTACGACGCTCCCTGGGTCACATGAGGCGTCTGTGCAAAATTTCGTGATTGTAAATGCGACGGTGCAGATTCCTTTAGCGGACATACACACATACACACACATGCACGCATACATACACTCAGCTTTATATATTAGATTAAAGAGTACCTCTATATCAAATTTTTAGGTGTTTTCCTCTTGTTATACATGCTGCAGATCAGAGATAGTCTAAGTACTGATCCAGGGGTGAGATTCAAATGTTTAAAAACAGGTTCAAAGTTTGTGTGAGGTTAACTACATGCATTTTTTGTAGAATTTGGCCCTTTATGTGGACCACACCTAGTATGGAGAGATCCAGCCATGGTTCAAAAGCAGCAGCAAATTGTTATGGTTACAGGCAGTTTCTCACCCGTGTTTCTGGTACAGTGCCTGAAAATAAAACAACTTTTAATTTATATGCAAATGAGGGGGCTGGGGGCACTACTATTGTGGCCAAGAGTTTGGTGCACTGTTATGCCTTCTAATTTGCATATTGGGAAGGGAACCTTCCTTTATTTTTTTAATCAGACATTCTTTCTACATCATTCATTTTTCAATCCTACATCTTCCTTTCAAACTTTGGCAGCTCCATCTTGCCAATCGTTTATATAACACTATGTAACATGATTTTTGTTCCCAGGGAAGAAAATTTCAGAATTGGTTATATCATAAAAACATGGAAAAAATGTATTAGCCTGCAAAAACTTTGATTTTGCAGTCAGGACACTGAAAAGGTGAAATTGGAATACCGTCTTAAGGAAAATTACAAATGTTTGAGTTTAAGTTCATAATGAAAACGAAATACAATATATTTCAAATCATTAGTATACTTTAATCAAAATGCTACAAATTGATGAAAAGGAAATATTTACTTTTGTGAGGGTACATCAGATCACCTTTACACATTAATCCGCAAATGTTGTCCTCCATCAGGTTTTCCTTGTAGTTTCCTTGGAATCCTACATTTTGAACTTTGCGATCTTGATGAAAGTGCTCTCTTTGCTCCTCTCAATAGACTGAAATCTTCTGTTTGAGCCTATCAAGATGGGCATCAAGGATATGGATTCTGAGATCTCACGCAGCCCATTTTGCTATAGCTTTTTTCCAATCTCAACCAATGCAACATAGTTTTTGGCTTTATGGTTCCAAAGGAAGCCTGTACCCTGTTTCACCGAAAATAATACACTGTCTTATATGTTTTTTTTTGCCCTGAAAAAAGCACTAGGTCTTATTTTCAGGGGGTGTCTTATGCTCGAACAGACATGGTTAGGGCAAATTTACGCCCCACAAAAAGCAGACCCTCCCCCCTTCCCAGGATCGTCATACTTACCAGCCCCGGGCGTTTGTGTGGCTCTGAGATCTCCCTGTGATCTCCCAGCAGGTATGCTGCATGCCTCCCCTGTGTCTGGCCAACACACATACTTCAGATTACACACACACACACACACACACACACACACACACACCAGATAGCATATACTCATATAGACACACACACACACACACACATCAGATTCCATATCATTCCTCCCTGTGATCTCCGTGCAGCACACTGTCCTCCCCTGCATCTGACTGACAAACATAGGTGCCACCCCTGCAGCAGATCGAACTGCTCAGATCCGGAGGTGATGATTACTCGTGGCTCAAAGGTCTCCGGACCCGGGGGCTAGGGGCCACGCTCAAATGGAAAGGGGGATATTTACAGGTGAAATAGATATAGTTTGTGACACCACCCATGGTGTACGGTAATTGGGAGTACCACCGCTGCCGTGGGGGAGTACCCGGGGTGATGGAGTGGGGCAGCAAGATGACATTACCCTTCACAGATAGGGGTAGGCCCTGGAGCTTGGGATGGTGATGCGGGGGTGCAGTGCAGGGGTCAGTCAGGTACTCACTCAGCAATACAGCAGACGCTGACAACAGAGTATACCAAGTCTCTGACTGCCGTTGAGTCTCGAGGGGAGCTTGTCCGGGTCCCGTCCTCTGCAGCACTGCCTCCTGGCACCAATTTTAGATTGTCCATTGTGGTCCGGTAGCTTGAAGCTTTCCGGGCCCCACTCCCCACTGTGGCTAAGTGAAGGAGCCTGCTCTCAGGAGCTCACGCTTGGGATTTAAGTGAGCTGCTTGCTAAGAAAGCCCTATCCCCCTCATTGCGCTAGTACCCCCCGATCTCTGAGCTTCGTGGGAACAGTCCATAAAGGCCCTGTCCTCCGCAAGTTAATTGCCGGGTCGCCTGAAGCTTCTCCCTGACCTAGAGTCCGTGTACCCCGATGTGCCTTCGGTCCCGGACCGGTGATAGGACCAGGCTGCTGACCATCCTCCTTGATGGGTTCCAGGCACCTAGCCTCAATCCCCTGCGACCGGGGGTCCGACTCCTCTAGGTCCAGACCACCGTCTGCAACCTAGTCTACTTCTCCCCTGGGAGCTACAACTCCCAGCTTCCTCAGAGCTCCTCATAGCTCGAGGGTTCCTACTCAACTCTCCTGACACCTCCCACCTCCCTGCCTGACCCCTAGGTGGGCGACCCTATTCCTGCTTGAGCAGCCCACTGGTGTGCCTGACAGGTGTGGTGCAAGATGTATCTAGGATTTGTAAATGCTGGTGGAGGCAGTACTGCAGGTTAGGTTCCCAGAACCATGGGAATTTGAGTCCTGCACGGGAAGGGCAGATTGTGCAGAACCCTGTGACGACCTGAATAGTCCAGGGCGTCACACATATACCAGAACGCACACTTACACATCAGATAGCATACACACACACACACACACACCAGATTCCTCATCATTCCTCCCTGTGATATCTGTGCTGCACACCGTCCTCCTCTGCCTCTTGTCGACACTCACACATCAGAACACAGTCACAAATCAGACAGCATACACTCACACATCCGATTGCATACACTCACACACACTCATGATATCACACATACCTCTACAATCGCACGCACACACTCACAACATCCAAAGATACCACATGCTTCCGGTCATGTGACATAGGTCCTGGAAGCTCACTGCACAGTGCACAGCGTCGCAGGTCCTTACACGCGCCGAGAGGCAAGCGATATCGCTGGATGTGGTGAGTGTGTGTATGCGGTCTGTAGTGTGTGTGTGTGTGTGTGTGTGTGTGTGTGTGGGTATGTGATCTGATGTGTGTCTTCTGCCCCAGAACCTTGATGTGCTCACCTGCTCCCGGTCAGCGTCTGGTGAGTATGATCAGGGGATCTTCTCTCTTCTTTCTTCTTTCTTTAGGGGGTGTCCGCTGTCTATAATGAGTGTCCTGCACGATTCTTTAACTTTTTTACTGGTGCACGGACACTTCCTTATTGACCGCAGCAAGGTCTTATTTTCAGGGGATGTCTTATATTTAAGCATACCTGAAAACTCCTGCTAGGTCTAATTTTCGGGGAAACACGGTAGCTATGTTAACACAACTGATCCATGCTTCTTTCTCTTTTCTTTTGAGGAGTTTGGGAAACTCTTGACACTCCATAATTTCTTGATTTGCAAGCCAACGAAAACGCCAGCTTTACCTTTAGCTTCTGAAAGCTTTGGGAAGAGATCTTTTAGATACTTAAATGGCACTGATTCCTTATCCAAAGCTGTGACAAATTGTTTCATGAGGCCTAGTTTGATGTAGAAAGGTGGCATTAGTGCCATTTGAAGGTCTACAAGTGGCTCCCATTTAATGTTGTTGTTGCCCACAGAAACTTAGTACATTCAGACCAATATTGTGTATGGTAAGTGCCCCTGCTATCCAAAAGGCAAAGAAAGCATGAAAGCTTAGGATAGCCTCCTTGAAGAGCCACCAAGAATACAACCATTTTGAAATCTCCAATTACTTCCCAACCATATTCCTCATATTTCAATGTATTTAACAATCTCTTCACATTTTCATAGTCTTCTTTAAGCTTTGCCGAATGGGCAAGGAGAAGAGAAGGATAATGGTTACCATTATGGAGTAATACTTCTGTGTATCAATAGCTTTGAATGATGTAAAGTCTGGAATCCTGAAGTCCTGAACATTTTTCATACTTTGGTTACACAAATCTTATCAGACTAATGAAACGACAGTAATGTGTAGTTCACATGAACAATGACATTCGAATATAGTAAGTTTACTATTGGACTACATAGGTATCCTAAAATCAGTGTGGCAGCCACAAAAGCGAAGTTTTTGGGATTACATCAACTTTTTCCAAAATAAGTAATACACAATTAAACAGGAAATAATAC
This sequence comes from Anomaloglossus baeobatrachus, assembly GCF_048569485.1. Classification (NCBI taxonomy): domain Eukaryota; kingdom Metazoa; phylum Chordata; class Amphibia; order Anura; family Aromobatidae; genus Anomaloglossus; species Anomaloglossus baeobatrachus. The sequence goes on from NC_134353.1 coordinate 369,332,568, forward strand.
TTTTAACCGAGGAACAGAATTTGTTTTTTTACATAGTATAATTTGTTTACACTTCACTTCTTTTCCAGCTTCTTTCTCTTATCTCTTCCTTACCCTCTATTTTATATTATTCCCATTCTCCATTATCAACTACCGACTTGGCTCTACACACTAATGTTCGTCTTTCATTGAACTTTTATCTTCTTCATGAATTATATTCACTCCATTTTTTTTACATTTTAAAAAGATGCCAATATGATATTGAAATATGTAGTGGCTCATAAAGATTAGAGCTGGCCTGATTCACAGACAACCGAGACCTGCGGGTCCCTGCTAAATTTTTTAAAACAATCCAGATCTGGTTTGGAATCCAGTACCCATATAAGTCTATGGGGACCAGAATCTGGAGATTAAAAATGTTGGTAGAAGGCATATGGGGATAGGGGCACGCACGGTGTACTCAGTCATGGCGGCAAGCTGCTTCGAGGTCACACATTCCCTTCCGGAGCCAACAATTAACCTTCATTGAATATTCAATGCTTTCCCTGCCCACCCACACAAATAATTGGTTGCAGTTTGATGCGCCCCCACCCTGAGAGACAGTGTGTCAGCTCACTGCAACCAATCACACACGCCGGGATAGCCAGTGGGTGGGGAAAGTAGTGCAGCTTTCTTCAGGTCAGTATTGTGTTATAAAAAGAAATAAATAAATAAAACAATTGGTGTAGGGTTCCCCCATATTATGATACCAGTACAGATAAAGCCCATGGTTACAGGCTGCAGACGCCAGCTGTCGGGCTTTATTTTAGCTCAGGCTGGGGAGGTCAAGCCTAAAAATATCAGCTTCCAGCCTCCTGAAATTGTTGCATCCATTAAATGCGTCAATCCCAGGGCTTTACCACGCTCTTCCTGATTGCCCTTATGCGGTGGCAATCGGGGTAATAAGGAATTAATGGCAGCCCACATCAGCCAAAAAGTCCTGGATTAGTGATGGCAGCATCTATGACAACCCATCTTTAATCTGTAAGTGATAGTATATAAACACAAATACCGCAAAAATCCTTTATTTCGAATAAAAATACAAAAACACCCTCTTTCACCACTTTATTAACCCCAAAACACCCCTCTAATTTTTTCACAATACTATCCTCCCTGAAACAGTACAAGGCAGTTACACATGCATTCTGTACAGTAATATAAAGGGGATTCTGTAATGCAACTCCACAAATATCCATATAAAATGCCATTATAATATCAGAAGCTTTGAGACATGTTATTGGTAGTAAAATAAATTAAATAGTTTAGATAGAAAAGGATAAGGGGATAAAAATAAAAAGAACAGTCAAGTGTCCACAAAAAAGCATGGACTATTGGAAACTCAGCTGTGAATAGAAAAATTCTAATGACAAATAACAAAAAAAGAATATAAAGGTAGGTATAAAGATGTCTATCAAATGTCTATTTGTCCATTGACAAAGGGATCAATACTTACTGCAGTTGTGCTGTTTTAACACTTTATTGATTCTTCTTGGGCATGGTTTTAGATGACAATTCTGTCATTTGCTGCAACATTATCTGAAGAGATTATTTTAATGATAACCTTGGTAACCTTTGCCATTTTCGCAAGACCAGTGTTTCAGACATGTCTCTTGTAGCAAAAATTCTTACTCTCCCCATAGACTAATGATTTTGAAATACTTTTCTTGAGCTGTGTTGTGCCATTCCTCTGTGATTCCCTTTGAAAATGTTTAAATAAAGTGAAAAATTGGTTTTATCATTATCTATGTCAATGGGAAATGTCCCTGCATTTTGTGATAATGTAGAATTGGTGTTGATTGGTGATGAGCAAGCACTACCATGCTTGGGTGCTCGATATTCCTAAAGAGCAGTTGGATGCTCGGATGGGTGCGAAATATGTACCGAATATAATGGAAGTCAATTGGGAGCTAGAGCATTTGTCCAGAAGTTCTGGAGCCCATTACGAGAACTGAGCACCAGAGAATGGTAGTGCTTGCTCATCACTAGTGCTGAGACAGGCCTGGAAATAGACAGCCCTGGAAAGAGACAGCCCTGGAAAGAGACAGCCAGGCAAAGAGACAGATGGGCAAAGAGACAGATGGGAAAAGAGACAGACCTGGAAAGAGACAGACAGGGAAAGAGACAGTCCTGGAAAGACACTGCCCTGGAAAGAGACTGCCCTGGAAAGAGACAGCCCTGGAAAGAGACAGCCCTGGAAAGAGAGAGACTTGGAAAGAGAAAGGCTAGGAAAGAGACAGCCCGGCAAAAAGGCAGCCGGACAAAGAGACAGATGGGCAAAGAGACAGACGGGCAAAGAAATAGATGGTCAAAGAGATAGCCCTGGAAAGAGACAGCCCTGGAAAGAGACAGATGGGCAAAGAGACAGCCCTGGAAAGAAACAGATGGGCAAAGAGACAGACGGGCAAAGAGACAGCCCTGGAAAGAAACAGCCCTGGAAAGAGTCAGCCTGGAAAGAGACAGCCCTTGAAAGAGAAAGCTCTGGAAAGAGACAGCCAGGCAAAAAGACAGCCGGGCAAAGAGACAGACGGGCAAAGAGACAGAGACAAGATTGCCAGAGTTTAACCACAAATTTTATATGAGCCTCCTACAGAGCCTGTTATCCTTGTTGATCCTCACAGCCAAGATTGCCCCAGATCCACCACAGAGCACCCAATCTTTAGAAAGTCCTCAAAACAGCCTTTTGTCCTTGTTGACCCTCATAGCCAAGATTGCCCGAGATCCACCATGGAGCACCATATGTTAACAAACATTGGCCAGGGAGTGATGTTTTATAAAGATGTCCATTGTCCTCAGGTGTCAAGTAAGCTTGTCTACATTAGCTAAACAGATGTTCAGACAGTACATTTGCAGTAGGGGAGGTCAGCACGTCCAAGACATATTGTGCAAGATCAGGCCAAATGTCCAATTTCTAGAACCAGAAGTGCAGACCCATCAGTAAGCACTGATACAGTTAGGTCCAGAAATATTTGGACAGTGACACAATTTTCGCGAGTTGGGCTCTGCATGCCACCACATTGGATTTGAAATGAAACCTCTACAACAGAATTCAAGTGCAGATTGTAACGTTTAATTTGAAGGTTTGAACAAAAATATCTGATAGAAATTGTAGGAATTGTACACATTTCTTTACAAACACTCCACATTTTAGGAGGTCAAAAGTAATTGGACAAATAAACCAAACCCAAACAAAATATTTTTATTTTCAATATTTTGTTGCAAATCCTTTGGAGGCAATCACTGCCTTAAGTCTGGAACCCATGGACATCACCAAACGCTGGGTTTCCGCCTTCTTAATGCTTTGCCAGGCCTTTACAGCCGCAGCCTTCAGGTCTTGCTTGTTTGTGGGTCTTTCCGTCTTAAGTCTGGATTTGAGCAAGTGAAATGCATGCTCAATTGGGTTAAGATCTGGTGATTGACTTGGCCATTGCAGAATGTTCCACTTTTTTGCACTCATGAACTCCTGGGTAGCTTTGGCTGTATGCTTGGGGTCATTGTCCATCTATACTATGAAGCGCCGTCCGATCAACTTTGCGGCATTTGGCTGAATCTGGGCTGAAAGTATATCCCGGTACACTTCAGAATTCATCTGGCTACTCTTGTCTGCTGTTATGTCATCAATAAACACAAGTGACCCAGTGCCATTGAAAGCCATGCATGCCCATGCCATCACGTTGCCTCCACCATGTTTTACAGAGGATGTGGTGTGCCTTGGATCATGTGCCGTTCCCTTTCTTCTCCAAACTTTTTTCTTCCCATCATTTTGGTACAGGTTGATCTTTGTCTCTTCTGTCCATAGAATACTTTTCCAGAACTGAGCTGGCTTCATGAGGTGTTTTTCAGCAAATTTAACTCTGGCCTGTCTATTTTTGGAATTGATGAATGGTTTGCATCTAGATGTGAACCCTTTGTATTTACTTTCATGGAGTTTTCTCTTTACTGTTGACTTAGAGACAGATACACCTACTTCACTGAGAGTGTTCTGGACTTCAGTTGATGTTGTGAACGGGTTCTTCTTCACCAAAGAAAGTATGCGGCGATCATCCACCACTGTTGTCATCCGTGGACGCCCAGGCCTTTTTGAGTTCCCAAACTCACCAGTCAATTCCTTTTTTCTCAGAATGTACCCGACTGTTGATTTTGCTACTCCAAGCATGTCTGCTATCTCTCTGATTGATTTTTTCTTTTTTTTCAGCCTCAGGATGTTCTGCTTCACCTAAATTGAGAGTTCCTTAGACCGCATGTTGTCTGGTCACAGCAACAGCTTCCAAATGCAAAACCACACACCTGTAATCAACCCCAGACCTTTTAACTACTTCATTGATTACAGGTTAACGAGGGAGACGCCTTCAGAGTTAATTGCAGCCCTTAGAGTCTCTTGTCCAATTACTTTTGGTCCCTTGAAAAAGAGGAGGCTATGCATTACAGAGCTATGATTCCTAAACCCTTTCTCTGATTTGGATGTGAAAACTCTCATATTGCAGCTGGGAGTGTGCACTTTCAGCCCATATTATATATATAATTGTATTTCTGAACATGTTTTTGTAAACAGCTAAAATAACAAAACTTGTGTCACTGTCCAAATATTTCTGGCCCTGACTGTAGATGTGAGGACACGTACTCTTCCACCATGTTAGAAAAGTTCGACCTCCTCCTAATACGCATCATAGCACATGGTGTTGCCGGTTGGTGTGGTGTACTGCAGATGAGTTTGTCACGGGCAGGGGGGCGCTGCGCTCACCACGCTCGGGTCCGGAACTGCTGCTGCTGGTGCTGCTCGGTGGCTCGAGTGGTGGGCCGGATCCGGGGACTCGAGCGGCGCTCCTCGCCCGTGAGTGAAAGGGGGTAGTTTGGTTTGGGGATTTGGTCCGTGACGCCACCCACGGGTTGTGGTGAGGTTGGGCACCACCGCTGCTATTGACGGGGATCCCGGGAGCGATGGTAGGGAGCAGCTGGGATGTTGTTTCCCCCCTCCGTGGGTAGGGGTTGGTGGTCCCAGGGCCCGGTGAGGTGACGGGGAGGCAGGGGTGGCAAGGTGCAGGGTCGCTTGGACTGCGCAGCGCGGTGCCAGACGGCACGGTAGTACTCACTCAGCCACAAAGGTACACAAAGTCTCTGGCAAACCAAACGGCTGGATGGATGGGTCCCGCAGCTGGCTGCTGTGGCTTCTCCTGGACGGTTGGTGGTGGATGCCTTTCCCTGCACCTTTGTGGATGCTCGGTCCCGATGGATTCCCACCGGTAACCCGCTCCCCGGCGTGTGTATGTGCTGGAGGAGCCCTTTTGCCCGCAGGCTCTGGCCCTTGGAACGCTAGCTGTGGCGGTAACTGTATTTCCTTTTGCTGGTCAGACGGTTGCCTTCAATCGAGTCTTGGCTGTTAGGAAACCCCTGGGGTTCCGGTCACTGACGGATTTGACCTCTAATGGCGACTCTAAACCTGGTCGGGGTCCGTAGGCCCTGCCTGTGGTTGCTGGCTTCACTTCGCTCCCCGGTTCGGTACCGGCGGGCCACCGCCCGTCCCCGGTTCTACGGTTCCGCGTTGATCTGCCTCTCCTGCAGACGGCCACCACCGTCTGACAACATTGCTCTCAGTGCCCGGGCCACACACCCAGACACTGTCAGTTTGCTCCTCTCCTACCACTTCCCTAACTGAACTCTACTCTCTCTCTCACTGATCTGACTTCCTTCCCCCGCCTCCAGGACTGTGAACTCCTCAGTGGGTGGGGCCAACCGCCTGGCTCCACCCCACCTGGTGTGGACATCAGCCCCTGGAGGGAGGCAACAAGGATTTTGTGTCTGGCTGATGTGCCTGTCTCAGGGTGGGGGTGTGTGTTGCAGTACCTGTGACGACCTGGCTAGTCCAGGGCGCCAAACAAGCAGACTAACAGAGATTAATTCTTGCTAGCCTGCCTATGAATCAGCACACAGCAGGTCAATGCCCGAGTTTGCCTGTGTGGATCTCAGATACCAGAGAAACTATTGGGCGGAGTGTTAGAATCTGCAATCCGATCAGAGTCCAATGCCGCCATGGCAGTCAGCAAAGTTTGGGCAAAACTTCGTATGACAGGATGTGCAACAAACTGCCGAGGTCCAGAGCTGCTACAATATTTTGCCTGTTATCGCACAACTCCAGGATCGGCTTCAGGTTCACCGACAACAGCCACTCATCTGTCTGTTGTTTGATGCTGGTCCACAGCTTCTCCACAGTTTGTGATTTGTCACAGATGAGTTTTAGAACAGCCTGTAGTCGTTTTCCCCTGGAAGTGCTGAAGTTGGTGGTGCACGTCTTAGGGGTACTTTGCACGCTGCGACATCGCAAGCCGATGCTGCGATGCCGAGCGCGATAGTCCCAGCCCCCGTCGCAGCTGCGATATCATTGTGATAGCTGCCGTTGTGAACATTATTGCTACGGCTGCTTCACATGCGCTCACCTGCCGTGCGACGTCGCTCTGGCCGGCGAACCGCCTCCTTATTAAGGGTAAATATATAATCAAGGGGAAAATGGGTATATACCGTGCTTAAAAACCACTGAAGCAGAACTGATGTAAAAATTTCTTTTTTATTACAGCATTCCAACGCGTTTCAGAGACAAGGACCGTCTCCTTCTTCAGGGAAAAAGAAATCATATAAACATTCCCAGTCTGGTGCTTTATAAGAGGATCCATATTGCCACGTTGAAAGCCATGACGTTATCCACCCACAAGGTTGCAGGGTGATGACTCATAGACACGTGGAGATGTGAAAGAAGGAGAAAAAAAGTTCACATTTTGATACATTTAAAAACATCACAAAAAGAGCAAACAATTATAATAAAATACAATAAAATGTAATAAAATAGGAAAAAATGTAAAATTTGTATGTGATTATTTATTTAGAAGGTGTGTGAAAAAATGTTGGCAAGCTTGGGTGCAAAAGAACATGAAAAAGTGGAAGCAAGGAGATTGGGAAGGTGCGAGCCTATGGAGAAGATGCTGGTGTGCAGAGGGGTTTAACACCAACCCATTACTCTAAATCCATCAGTTAGTCCAAAAGGAAAAGGGACTAGTATATCATTTTATGACTAAGAGAAATTACACTGATGGTTGTGAAAGAAAAAATCTTTTATTTTTTCATAAATCGATTTTATATATATAAATCTGTGTAAGTGCATAAATGTGATTTCATGCTAGTGCAAAACCATTGTAGCCGGTTTTTATTGGAAAGAGTAGTGAGCATGTATAGGATGTAAAAGTGGAATTTTTAGAAGTGTAGAGAAAATGGTGGACAAGTTCCTAAAACGTGAGGGGCCGGTGCAGAAGTAGTCGAGGTTGGACAGAAGAAAATCACATGCGTGAGGCAATGAAGCGAGTATCAGAACTATCAGGGTGAAATGAGTTCAGACCGTGGGAAAATAGAAGAATGCGCAGGCAAACAGAGCAAGTCTAACCCAGCGGAGGTAACCAAGGGTCAGACCGTGGGAAAAAAGCTGCGTGTGCAGCGATATAGGTTGGTGGGTAGAAACATCTATATATAGATAAAGATATATATCTTTATATCTGCGCTTCACCCGTAAAATAACCTAAGGGTAAGTTCTTTTAGTCTAAAGCATGACAACTACAGTGTTTTCACGATCAGCCCATACATCACAAGGTTTTTTGTAAGCCTTGCCACATATGCTACCTTGTTACGGGGGGACTGGCGGATTAGAACCAGGAGGTATATATCCCAATCGCCAGTCGGGGCCCACCGTGCTCCAGATGGCAATGGAGCTGCTGGCACCCTGTGGGTTAGGCGGAGACTATAGAGCTGGACGGCTCTGAGATAACCCAGGGAACCGGTCACGTGTGTAGGGACACGTCAGACCAGACGACAACCCAGTTAGCGTTTCGGTGGAGCGGACGCTACTCCGACCACGTGTGTAGGGAACACGTCAGGTCAGATGGTAACCAGTTAGCGTTGACCGAGAAGACCGCTGTGACAGCGCCCTGTCGGCCACGTGTGTAAGACACGTCAGGCCGAGCGGTCCTCCAATTAGCGTTTCTGGCCACCACTCGACTGGCCAGGTGTGTAAAGGACACGTCAGACTAGGTGGTCACACCAGTAGCATTTGACTGGGAAGCCGAGGAGGATAATAGGGTTCACACACCCAATCCAGGAACACCCTGTTAACTTCACAGGGGTTCTGGGGTGCGCTGTCTGTGGGCGTAGAGGGCACTCTCAGACAGGTGACGCAACAGGTATTCTGTCCGTGTGCGTAGGAGGCACAACTGAACAGGTGACGCAGCAGCCGCAGCCCAGTTAACACCACTGGACTGCTCTAGCACAACAGGAACGGTAGCAAGGAAGCACGGCGCCTGCCCCTCATGGGCTGAGCCACGAATCTTGGCCTACCTACCGCTTCCAACAAGGCTTATGCCACCAAGAACTCTAAATGAAGACTGCGCACCTCCATGTTGTCTCCAGTCCCTTTTATAACCTGGGTCCGCCCCAAACCCAGGGTGGAACCACCAAGGTCCAATAGCAGAGTGCCATGTCATCAGTGATGTCACATGCGACCTATCCGGAACCGCCACGTCATTGATGACCTCATGGCAGCCACGCCCCAAACACTTCCCCAGTCATCGTCTGACAACCAATGGTGAGGTGCCAGATCATAGGGGCGGGCCTCTGCGAGCCAGTCCGGAGTTGCCACGTCATCAGGACACCTGACACCCTCTGCCCTATCAGGGCCTGCCACCTCACGGACATGCTCAGTGAGGTCCTTACCGGACCTAGCCTCTGATGCACTAAGTGCCTGAGCATGCTCAGTAGCCTGAGCAACAGGCTCAGAAAGCAAATCAGTTTGAGCATGCTCAGTAGGCACATCCCAGAACTTAGACACAGCACGAAGTCCAAGTACCTGTGCAAAGAGGCTGTTAGGGTTAATTGTGGGAGCATGCTCAGTAGCCTGAACTGAGGACTTAGTCTCAGAAATAACACAATCAGGCTGAGCATGCTGACTAGGCAAAACACCGGGCTTAGACTCTAGCTGGGGTAAATCGGCGCACGCATGCGCACTAGCCGCCTCTCCACACTTAGACGTGGTGGAAGGAGCAGCCAACTGGACGACCCGAGGCACGGCCAAGAACGGCAGCCGGCGCCTGGGCACAACAGGAACCGCAGCAGGCTGCTTGCGTCTATGGCGGCGCCGGTTCATAACATACCTCAAGGTATCAGGACATGATTGTCCACCTTCGTAATATTATAATAATTCTTTTAATGTTTTAAAAAAAAAATATTTTTAAATTTTTATGTGTGTGCTATTTCTATGCAGATTCCACCTTTATAATCTGTTTTTAGGTCTTTTAAGAATTAACCAGAGCGTTTCTATGCTTCAGAGGCTTAGAAAGTTTTTTTTCTTATTTATTATTACTTAATTATCAAAATCCTTTCATCTACTACCTAAGTCTTTTTATGGAACATATTCCAGTAAAACAACCCTCACTGCGTTATTTATTATTTAATTATACTCCCCTTTTTAATTAAATTTATTTTATATATTAACAACCAATTCAATCCATTTTTACCCCTCATGTGTGTACTTGTCATTTCTGTCTGCTTATCTTTTTAGCTCAGCGTGCGCTTCATATCTGTTTCTACCCACCAACCTATATCGCTGCACATGCAGCTTTTTTCCCACGGTCTGACCCTTGGTTACCTCCGCTGAGCTAGACTTGCTCTATGCGCCTGCGCATTCCTCTATTTTCCCACGGTCTGAACTCATTTCACCCTGATAGTTCTGATACTCGCTTCATTGCCTCACGCATGTGATTTTCTTCTGTCCAACCTCGACTACTTCTGCACCGGCCCCTCACGTTTTAGGAACTTGTCCACCATATTCTCTACACTTTTAAAAATTCCACTTTTACATCCTATACATGCTCACTACTCTTTCCAATAAAAAACGGCTACAATGGTTTTGCACTAGCATGAAATCACATTTATGCACTTGCACAGATTTATATATATAAAATCGATTTATGAAAAAATAAAAGATTTTTTCTTTCACAACCATCAGTGTAATTTCTCTTAGTCATAAAATGATATACTAGTCCCTTTTCCTTTTGGACTAACTGATGGATTTAGAGTAATGGGTTGGTGTTAAACCCCTCTACACATCAGCATCTTCTCCATAGGCTCGCACCTTCCCAATCTCCTTGCTTCCACTTTTTCATGTTCTTTTGCACCCAAGCTTGCCAACATTTTTTCACACACCTTCTAAATAAATAATCACATACAAATTTTACATTTTTTCCTATGTTTTACATTTTATTGTATTTTATTATAATTGTTTGCTCTTTTTGTGATGTTTTAAAATGTATCAAAATGTGAACTTTTTTTCTCCTTCTTTCACATCTCCACGTGTCTATGAGTCATCACCCTGCAACCTTGTGGGTGGATGACGTCAGGGCTGTCAACGTGGCAATATGGATCCTCTTATAAAGCACCAGACTCGGAATGTTTGTATGATTTCTTTTTCCATGAAGAAGGAGACGGTCTTTGTCTCTGAAACGCGTTGGAATGCTGTAATAAAAAAGAAATTTTTACATCAGTTCTGCATCAGTGGTTTTTAAGCGCGGCATATACCCATTTTCCCCTTGATTATATATTTATCACGATTTCACGGGGCCGCTGCTTGAACCACGCGGACACTCACATGCGTTTTAAGAAGTTGTGACTGGCACAACCCCATCAGGTGAGTGTACCTACTTCTTTCTTATCATCCCACGTTATATCGGGTAAGAACCTATGCGCCTTTTGTTTCCCCACCTCTAGCATCCTTATTAAGGGGGCGGGTGGTGCGGCGTCACTGCGAGGTCACATGGAAAGTGGCCAATAGGAGCGGAGGGGCGGAGATGAGCGGGATGTAAACATCCCACCCACCTCCTTTCTTCTGCATAGCCGATGGGAGCCGCGGTGACGCAGGTAGATGTTCCTCGCTCTTGCGACTTCACACACAGCGATGTGTGCTGCCGCAGGAGCGAGGAACAACATCGGACCGTCGCGTCAGCGTAATTATGGAATTCGCCGACGCTACACTGATGATACGATTACGACGATTTTGCGCTCGTTAATCGTATCATCTAGGATTTACACACTACGATGTCGAGAGTGATGCAGGAAGTGCGTCACTTTCGACATGACCCCACCGACATCGCACCTGCGATGTCGTAGTGTGCAAAGCCCGCCTTACTCTGACCAGATGAGCTGCTGTCGGCCTCCACCAGCCGGAATGGCAGCATTTCAAAGGCAAGCAATTTTGAAATGTTGTAATTCAGGACAAGGGCTTGTAGGAGGGTAGGCGGTTATTTCCTCTTTGTATCAAAAGTTTGGGGGATGGAGAGCTGAAGACTTCCATACGACGGTGTGGAAATGATAGGTGGCACTGGTGGTGGTGTCGGTGGCACATGATGTGTTTGCAGGAAGGTAGAAGGCCCTGATGATCGTGGATGGAAGGAAGAGGCCAACACTGCAGCAGAAGTGGGAGCAGGAGGACCCTCAGTTCAATCCTGATTTTTCTGGAAACTACTCCACTGCAGCCCGTCCTAGGAAATCAGATGACACATTCCACAGGTTCAGAAGATTTTGCCTTGCTACAGGCTCTGCAAAGCACAATTCTTGTCATCAGCACATGTAGACATGCCACTCCAAGGAACTCTTTTTAGCTGGCTTTGGTGTGAGCTTTTCCCTGGTGCGGTGGGAGGTAGCAGCCGTTGTGCTTTTGCCCCTTCTCTTTGCTGTGGTGCCATTTGATCTGGGTGTGCACCTCCTCTTCCTCCAAACTGTGCATGTCTATAGCATGGCCTTTGCTCCAGGGATCTAGCATCTCATCATCCATAACATCATCTTCCACCTACTCCTCACCACTGCATTCCTTGGGGTGGGTAGTTGTTCGCACTAAGTGTGCGGTACGGGAACATAGGGTGTCTGATTCTCCAGTTGTCAGTTCGATCCGGAGTTTTTCCTCTACTACCTGTGGTATGCGTGGAAATAAACGTCCAGGTCTAGACCTGGTTAAGAATGACTATGTGTGGGTTTCCACTAAGGACACATGTGGAAGTTGGTGTCTGGGGCTCAAGGCCTGAGATTCAAAGGCCTCTTTAGAGTTATTGACATTCTCAACCCTAAGCCGTATGGCTAGAGCTACCCTCCGTTCTTAGCACCAACGGCATAGTCCCCAGGTCTGCGTAATGCACCCACGGGGTCTTTGGGGAGGACACTTGTCACCGGGACGGTGTCGGTTTTGGGATGTCACAGCGGCCTGGCCTAGTTCCGTGACCCTGTTGGTGTCAATAAAGATGGGGATAGGGATGATGAGAGTAGTTATTCGTGACGCCACTTGTGGTGTGCGGCTGGGATGGGAGCCGCCGCTGTGGGAGATCTTCTCTCTGAGGAGGATGACAACGCAGCTCAGATGGTACAGCTCTCCACAAGCAGAGCTCAGGCCCCATGGAGGATGTTCAGGGTAGTAGTCCACTCTAATATGGGAGCGCGGGGTACAGGAAGGATTAGACAACACAGCGGCTGCAGTTCAAGTTCTTTACTCACTGAGTTGCTCGTGCCTTTGGGCTGCCGAACTCTGCTGTGATGGTCTCCAGCCAATCCCAGATAGTTCAGAGGCCAGAACCGGCGGGGTATCTCTGTGAGTCCTTCCTCCCTGCGCTGTTTTGCTTGAGTCCCTGCAGCTTGAAGCTATGCGGGGACTCGAGTCCTGGGAATGGTTCTTTTCCCATGCTGTATAGCGGGCAGAGCGAATCCATTCTTGGTGCCACCCATAGGTCACGACTCCTGGCTCTATATGATGCTTTGCCCAGGATCTGTGTGTGGGCCTTGAAATTCTCTTCCCGGCAGATTCTGCTGGCGAGACCTGAAGTGCCCACTAGCCTAGGGCTCCGAACCCTGAGGTGTGCGCCGGTCCTGAGGGAGCTATCAGCTATCCCCTCAGCGACCATATTCTCCTGCAGCTCACTTGTTACCCAGGTTCTAATTTTTTGACTGAGTTTGTGTTGCCTTGCTCCCCGAGTAATCACTCCACCCCCCCGGATTCCTGATCTAGTGGGTGGGAGGCCCCAGACGATATGGTGACCATCCTAAATGACCCTACCCTAACCCAGCCCCGGTGAGAGGGTAAATAGCTTATGTGTGTTGCTGGATTGTGGTTTACTGGCACTGACTTCCTCCTTACCCGAGATGAATACTGCACCTCTGGTGAGGTGTAGTACTCTGTGGCAACTGAAGCCTGAGGGGCGCCACATGTGGCCAAGAAGTGAGTTGCATCTCCAACTGGAAAACAGAGGGACTTGTTCACATTTGAGATGGCTGATATTACCACTCTTGAGTGTCCTGAGGCCTCTAGTTAAATGGGGGGTACTGTCACAGTCATCTCCCTACTGTTTTGAGACTAGTGACATCCTTAGGAATGGAGCCTTTCATCTCCATCTAGACTCCTCAATTAAACGAGGTTTCCTTTCCTTTGGCATCTCATGGATTAATTTTAGTTTTGTTACTAGCATCTCTGAGCAGGGCAGGTCAGCTGTTGTTGCTTTGGGCCCACGCCATTTTAGGTTAAATACTGGAGCTTTCCCAGCATACCCTGCTGCTGTTAGAATCATTTCTAATTTGGCCAGCCTGGTGGAAGGAAATGCTGAGGTTTTCTCCTGTGCCCATCCACCTGCTATTATAGAGTTCATCTGCTACGGTGAAGTTTAGTGTTTTGTATCCTTCTGTCTTTCCTTTCCCTCCATGCTTATTAGTTTAGTAGCGAGCCTAGTGTACTAGTCGGCCTACTCACTAGACTGGGTGAGTTTAGGGCCAGCTGAGGGATCCAGGTATCCTGCTCTCCAACAGGTTGAAAGAACATGTATAGGAATGCTTGGGAGTTCAGGAATCAGCTTGAGGTGAGTCCAGGAGGTGCCCAATCACCCCTCTCTCTAGCGGCATGGACCTCCGTTTTATTGCGACCCCGGTGTTTCCCCCTTTGTGGTGTTTTTTAATAGTGCGTCAGATGCCCATTGGACCTGATTGCGTGTTTCACGAATTATATACGGATATATTCTACTCCGTACAAGACACCTGGTGTTCGGTATTAACCTCGAACTTTACAGTTAGGGTTCGCTCATCCCTAATTTGGACCACACAGAGATTGTGTGGTCTTTTCCAATACACTTGAAGTATTTTTTCAGCATTAAAGCTTTGTTTACAGGAATAATAGTATAGAAAGTTAAGAAAATATTCATATCGCAAGGAAAATATTTTTCCTGTTCTAACTACATGTAATTGTTAAACAAACCAAAAACTGGAAGAAACAAAAGCAGGAATTGGCATCACACATAATGAACATTTAAAATGTGTTTTCTCTTTTGAAGAGAAACTATCATCACATGAGATGTGTCTGTTTTAAAGGGAATCTGTCACCACTTTGACATATTTTCTGCTTCCCCCACCCACCCTCTGTGACAGCGTCTGTGATTGGTTGTAGTCAGACTGCTGGCATGCCGACATCTGTGATTGGTTATGGACTGTAAAAATAAATAAATAATTGGAAAAAATTACGTAGGGTCCCCCGTATATTGCTTCCCAGTGCAGATAAAGGAGATGGCTACAGGCTACTGTGCCGCCCCGTAGCCCCGTTACCTTCAGGTCATCTCAGGGTCTTCAGGGACTGCACGTCCTGGGTCCTTCTGGTCACAGGTAGGTTGACTTCTATGGGATTCATGACATCACTCTCGGTATTGCGGTCAGGGCGACCGCCACTGCAGTTTAAAGGGCACCTGGGGCTGATGTTTGGTGCAGTTAGATGTGATAGCCTCCCGAGAGTGAGGCTGGCCCCAGGGCCCGGTGAAGGTGTGTAGAACCACAGGTTGCAGAAGAACTCACACGCACAGCATGAATGTCTTTCAGGGTTTTAACTCACTTCAGGTGGCAAGGGTGAGTTAACCCGGGCGATGCTGTGATGCTCCAAGTGGCAACCAGGCTCTTTCAGGCTGACTTAGGGGGTGGCTGCTGACTCGCCTTCCTAGCCCTCTTGTTTTTATGGTGACCCAGACTTGAAGTCCTACAGGGTCACCCAGGGAAGTTGCTTCCGTCTGTTCTCCCCTTTTCAAGCCCGTTTGCTTGTAGCCTGGACCAGGTAACTCCGGCTGCTTGCCTCCTGTCACCTATGGGCCCTCTCGTTGCTACGTGGCTGCGGACTCTGTTGTTGAGGTGAAGGGCATGAAGTTCCCTGACCAGCAGGTTGAGCAGGCCAACTGAATGAGCCCCTGCTCTGGTGACCTGTAACCCCGTGCGGGCAGGGTCTACTGGCAGTCCCTGTACTCAGCCACCTCTCTGCACTCCGGCGTCAGGTGGTTTTCGGGCAGCACTACCAGGTAGCTCTTTCTCCCCCGCCAGCAACCACTGCATCTGTGGTGTCTGACTAGTGACAGCCTCCAGGTTTCCTCCTTGCGACTGCTCTCTCTCCCTGAGCTTCACTGACTGACTGCTCACTACTCCCTCCCCTCTGTGCCTGCCTCTGCAACTTAGCAACCAGCCTCTCTACCACACCACTTTAGTGGAGATGGAGGCCACGCCCCCTCCTGGATTCCCCAGGGGTCCCTTCAAAGGTCAATATGGGAGACCTTGTTACTATGTGCCTGTGTGTCCACACGCCAGTCAGCCTTCTGGATTACCTGTGTTGTACTGCCCCCAGCATGGGTGCAGTACTCAGTGGTGCCTGACCAGGTCAGGGGCGCCACACTACAGCCCCGAGCTGTGAGCGCTATCTTGTCAGTGTATAAAAATATAATGGATCCCATGCGACTTTTTAAAAATTATTTAAATAAATAATTTTAAAAATTGGCATGCAGGCCCCCCTAATTTTGATACCCAGCCAACATAAAACAGACAGATGGGGGCTGGTATTCTCAGGCTGGGGAGGCCCATGGTTTTTGGGTTCCCTACAGTCTAAAAATAGCAACCAACAGCCACCCTGGAATTGTCGAATCGATTATATGTGACAATTCCGGCACCTTATCTGGCTCATCCTAACTACATTGGTGTGGTGGCAAAAGGGATAATATAAGGGGTTAAATACAGCTGATATTTGTAAAAAAAAAAAAAATCACAGCTGCCATCAAGCCCGATGTTAGTAATGGGGAAGGGTCTATGAGACTCTCCCCATTATTAACCCTGTAAGTCAAAAGAAATAAACTGAGAAAAATCCTTTATTTAAAAAAACAAACAAAAAACCCCACCCACTTTCTCCAATTTATTAATCCCCCAAACATCCTTGCAGGTCTGAGGTAATCCACATGAGGTCCCGCAATGATCACGGCTCTGCTACATCTGAGTTCACAATGCATGGTCACATTAGAAAATGTGATCAATCACTGTGGTGTCAGGAATATATTGAGCTGAAGCTGTGAGCTTTGACGTCACTGAGTTCACCTGACGTTACAGCTGGCGGTTCCCCCAGTACCCTAGCTGTGACCTTAAGTGAACTGACCTGAGATGAACTCATTTAACTCAGTGACCTCATCTCAGATGAAGTAATTTATGTCAATGCCGGATTACCAGATTAGGCTACGTGCACACATTCAGTATTTCAGTATATAGCTGCAGAAATTTCCGCACCAAATCTGCATCTGCTGGCAGAAAAACGCACCAAAGACTCATCAAAAATGTAGTTTTGTTGCGGGGGGTTTTTGCCAGGAGATGCAGATTTGTTGCAGAAATATTGCGCTTTTTTCCAGAAATACAGTTAGGTCCAGAAATATGTGGACAGTGACACAAGTTTTGTTATTTTAGCTGTTTACAAAAACATGTTCAGAAATACAATTATATATATAATATGGGCTGAAAGTGCACACTCCCAGCTGCAATATGAGAGTTTTCACATCCAAATCGGAGAAAGGGTTTAGGAATCATAGCTTTGTAATGCATAGCCTCCTCTTTTTCAAGGGACCAAAAGTAATTGGACAAGGGACTCTAAGGGCGGCTTTGCACACTACGACATCGCAGGTGCGATGTCGGTGGGGTCAAATCTAAAGTGACGCACATCCGGCGTCACTTGCGATGTCGTAGTGTGTAAATCCTAGATGATACGATGAACGAGCGCAAAAGCGTCGTTATCGTATCATCGCTGCAGCCTCCGACATTTCCATAATGTCGGTGCAGCGAGAGGTACGATGTTGTTCCTCGCTCCTGCGGCAGCACACATCGCTGTGCATGAAGCCGCAGGAGCGAGGAGCTTCACCTTACCTGCCGCCGGCTGCAATGTGAAGGAAGGAGGTGGGCGGGATGTTTACATCCTGCTCATCTCCGCCCCTCCACTTCAATTGGCCGCCTGCCGTGTGACGTCGCTGTGACGCCGCACGACCCGCCCCCTTAGGAAGGAGGCGGGTCGCCGGCCAGAGGGACGTCACACGGCAGGTATGTGCGTGTGAAACTGCCGTAGCGATAATAATCGCTACGGCAGTTTTCACTAGATATTGCACGTGCAACGGGGGCGGGACTATCGCTGCAGCATCGGTAACACATTGTTACCGATGTCGCAGCGTGCAAAGCCCGCCTAAGGGCTGCAATTAACTCTGAAGGCGTCTCCCTCGTTAACCTGTAATCAATGAAGTAGTTAAAAGGTCTGGGGTTGATTACAGGTGTGTGGTTTTGCATTTTGAAGCTGTTGCTGTGACCAGACAACATGCGGTCTAAGGAACTCTCAATTGGGGTGAAGCAGAACATCCTGAGGCTGAAAAAAAAGAAAAAATCCATCAGAGAGATAGCAGACATGCTTGGAGTAGCAAAATCAACAGTCGGGTACATTCTGAGAAAAAAGGAATTGACTGGTGAGCTTGGGAACTCAAAAAGGCCTGGGCGTCCATGGATGACAACAGTGGTGGATGATTGCCACATACTTTCTTTGGTGAAGAAGAACCCGTTCACAACATCAACTGAAGTCCAGAACACTCTCAGTGAAGTAGGTGTATCTGTCTCTAAGTCAACAGTAAAGAGAAGACTCCATGAAAGTAAATACTAAGGGTTCACATCTAGATGCAAACCATTCATCAATTCCAAAAATAGACAGGCCAGAGTTAAATTTGCTGAAAAACACCTCATGAAGCCAGCTCAGTTCTGGAAAAGTATTCTATGGACAGATGAGACAAAGATTAACCTGTACCAGAATGATGGGAAGAAAAAAGTTTGGAGAAGAAAGGGAACGACACATGATCCAAGGCACACCACATCCTCTGTAAAACATGGTGGAGGCAACGTGATGGCATGGGCATGCATGGCTTTCAATGGCACTAGGTCACTTGTGTTTATTGATGACATAACAGCAGACAAGAGTAGCCGGATGAATTCTGAAGTGTAACGGGATATACTTTCAGCCCAGATTCAGCCAAATGCCGCAAAGTTGATCGGACGGCGCTTCATAGTACAGGTGGACAATGACCCCAAGCATACAGCCAAAGCTACCCAGGAGTTCATGAGTGCAAAAAAGTGGAACATTCTGCAATGGCCAAGTCAATCACCAGATCTTAACCCAATTGAGCATGCATTTCACTTGCTCAAATCCAGACTTAAGACGGAAAGACCCACAAACAAGCAAGACCTGAAGGCTGCGGCTGTAGAGGCCTGGCAAAAGCATTAAGAAGGAGGAAACCCAGCGTTTGGTGATGTCCATGGGTTCCAGACTTAAGGCAGTGATTGCCTCCAAAGGATTCGCAACAAAATATTGAAAATAAAAATATTTTGTTTGGGTTTGGTTTATTTGCCCAATTACTTTTGACCTCCTAAAATGTGGAGTGTTTGTAAAGA
The DNA here is from genome assembly GCF_048569485.1 of Anomaloglossus baeobatrachus. Taxonomy (NCBI): domain Eukaryota; kingdom Metazoa; phylum Chordata; class Amphibia; order Anura; family Aromobatidae; genus Anomaloglossus; species Anomaloglossus baeobatrachus. The sequence goes on from NC_134353.1 coordinate 369,351,396, forward strand.
AATGTGTACAATTCCTACAATTTCTATCAGATATTTTTGTTCAAACCTTCAAATTAAACATTACAATCTGCACTTGAATTCTGTTGTAGAGATTTCATTTCAAATCCAATCTGGTGGCATGCAGAGCCCAACTCGCGAAAATTGTGTCACTGTCCAAATATTTCTGGACCTAACTGTAGGAGAAAGATTGTCCTAAAGAGATAAGTCACTGTTAAGAAGCCTTTGGATTGTTCCTTCAGCAGCTCGGCATTTGACCCTTTCTAATGTGATGTATCTTTTTCTACGTGGGTGTGTAGCAGCTGTTTTGACATGTGGCTTTAGTGGTTGTGACTCTCACAACCCTTCACGGTGAGCACCCTGAGTGTTGTTCTCTCATACCACTCCTCGGATAAAGGGTGCATTACACGCTGCGACATTGCTAACGATATATCGTCGGGGTCACGGTGTTTGTGTCGCACATCCGGCGTCGTTAGCGACATTGCAGTGTGTGACAGCTAGGAGCGACGATCAACGACGCAAAAACGTCAAAAATTGTTGATCATTGACACGTCGCTCCTTTTCATATTATTGTTGCTGCTGCAGGTACGATGTTGTTTGTCGTTCCTGTGGCACCACACATAGCTACGTGTGAAACCGTAGGAACAACGAACATCTCCTACCTGCGTCCACCGGAAAAGAAGGAAGGAAGGATGTGGGCAGGATCTTCCGCCCGCTCATCTCTGCCCCTCCGCTTCTATTGGACGGCTGCCGTGTGACATCGCTGTGACGCTGCACGAACCACCCCCTTAGAAGGGAGGCAGTTCGCCGGCCAGAGCCACGTCGCAGGGAAGGTAAGTCCGTGTGACGGGTGTAAGCGATGTTGTGCGCCACGGGCAGCGATTTGCCCGTGTTGCACAACCGACGGGGGCAGGTATGCTCGCTAGTGTGACGCCCTGGGCAAGCCAGGGGTCACAGGTCATGACACCACCACACCCTACACCCCGGATAGGTACACCAAAGCTACACAAAAATCCTTGTTGCCTTCCTCCAGGGGCTGATGTCCACACCAGGGGGTGGGCCAGGCGGTTGGCTCCGCCCACCGAGGAGTACACAGCCCTGGAGGCGGGAAAACCAGGCAGAAGAGTTTAGGGAGAGTGAAAGTTAAGAGTGAAGTGGTAGAGGAGCAAGAGAGGAAGGAGAAGGAGGACAGTGAGAGTAGTGACAGAAAAAGTGACAGTTGAGAAAGCCTGAAGTTGGTCCGGGTGTGTGCCCCGAACTGAGAACAGCAAGGTCAGCAGACGGAGGTGACCGTCTGCAGGAGAGGCTGCTTGGAGGTTGCCGAAAGGACCGTGGACGGGTGTTGGCCCGGCGGTACCGGAGCAGTATACGAAGAGAAGCCAGCACCATTGGCAGGGGCCTTTCGGATCCCGGCAAGGCTAGGAGTCGCCATGAATTTGCCAAATCCGTCAGTGAAGGGGACCTCTGGGTCTCCCAACAACCAAGTCCCGATTGAAGGCAACAGTCCAACCGTTAGAGAGAGACACCGCCACCGCCAAGGCACCAGTTGCTCAGGCTCAGCGCCTGCGGGCAAAGAGGGGCTCCTCCGGCACATATCCAAGCCGGGGAGCGGGTTACCGGTGGGAACCCATCGCTACCAACATAGACTTAGGTGCAGGAAAAGGGACCGTCACCGTCAACTACCAGGGAATAGCAACAGCAGCCGTCCGTGGGAACCGTCTTTCCAGCCGTGTGTTTTACCGAGAACTGTGTCACCGTCTCAGGCTGAGTGAGTACCACAGTGCCGTGAGGCACAGCGCTGCCCCCGCGTCCCTGCACCCCACCAAGCCCTGCACCGGTCCCGCCATCCCTCATCCCCCAACTTATCACTGGGCCCCGGGACAACCACCCCCTACCCACGGAGGGGAGAACTAACAACTTTGCTGCTCCCTGTCACCGCTCCCAGGATTCCCATACAGAGCAGCGGTGGTGTCCCTACAATCACCACAACCGTGGGTGGCGTCACGGACAATAAACTATCCCAAAAACCAAACCCCTTTCACTCACGGGCGAGGAGCGCCGCTCGAGTCCCCGGGATCCGGCCCATCGGTCGAGCCACCGAGCAGCAGCAGGCCGCAGCAGCAGCGGCAGCCGGACCCGAGCAGTGGGAGAGCGCAGCGTCCCCTCCTCCGCCCGCGACACTAGCGATATCGATAACGATATTACAGCGTGTAAAGTACCCTTAAGGCCCTGTTTGCTCTCTTGTTGTCTTCCAGGGTTTTTTTTGTTTTTTTTTGGCTGTAAGCCATCATCAACATTAACAGAAATAAACACTTGAAATAGATCCCTCTGTGTGTAATGACTATATAATATATAAATTTCCCTTTTTGTATTGAATTACTGAAATAAATTAACTTTTTGATGATATTCTTATTTGTTAAGATGCACCTGTATTTGTTAGTAAGTAGCTGTATGACTAATATTTAGTACTATTATTTAGAAAATTATTATCTTATCGTCATATTTTTCTGTCTGATTTATGTTTTGTTTGTATTATTTTTTTTTATTCACGACTAACACACACTTTATTAATGCTACTGGGGCCCACACATCTGAATGATATGCTTGTGGTGTGCTGGCTCAAGTCCAAATTTTGCCCTGGGGCCCATAAGACTTTAGTAACGGCACTAGTGAAAGGGGCTGTCTGATCATACAATTCTTAAGCCAAGACAGCCCTTTGTTTCTGCCAGACCTGATGTATAGACAAGGAAATCTGGCTTAGCTATTTAAAAGAGCAAGAAAGCATGTAGTATGATGTACAGAGGAGAACCTGCTGGGACCACAAACCAAAGTTTGAAGCTGAACACTGGGGCACCTTTCAGACAGACCTATATTAATTACCAAGTTGCATAAAATACTAAGATGTGAGAGTTACATCCCTAATTTATTGAGATGCACTTGTATTATCCCCATACAATAACTGAGCAAAGTCCACTATACCAAGACTAATATTTCCAATATTAATGTGGCGCCCTGGACAAGCCAGGACGTCACAAGCACTACACCAACACACCCCACACCCCGGTCAGGCACGCCTAAGTCAAACAAAAACCCTTGTTGCCTCCCTCCAGGGGCTGATGTTCACACCAGGGGGTGGGCCAGGCGGTTGGTCCCGCCCACCGAGGAGTACACAGTCCTGGAGGCGGGAAAAGAGTTCAGATTAGTTTGGAGTTTGGGGAAGTGAAATGGCAGTTGAGGAGTCTGAAGTTGGTCCGAGTGTGTGGCCCGGACGGAACAGCAAGGTTGGCAGACGGTGGTGACCGTCTGCAGGAGAGGCCTATTGGAGCTAGCCGTAAGGACCGTGGACGGGCGGTGGTCCGGCGGTACCGGACCGGTACGCAAAGAGAAGCCAGCACCATCCGGCAGGGGCTTACGGACCCCGACAAGGCTAGGAGTCGCCGTGCAATTTGTCAAATCCGTTAGCGAAGGGAACCTCCTGGGTTTCCCAGCAGCCAAGTCCCGACAGAAGGCAACCGTCCAACCGAGAGAGGGAAACACAGTCACCGCCAAGGCTAAAGTTCCCAGGGCCAGAGCCTGAGGGCAAAAGGGGCTCCTTCAGCACATATCCAAGCTGGGGAGCGGGTTACCGGTGGGAACCCATTGGAACCATACATACTACACAGGTGCAGGGAAAGGCAGTCACCATCAACCAGCCGGGAGGAGAAACACCGCAACCGTCTGTGGGACCCGTCCATCCAGCCGTTTGTTTTACCGGAGACTCTGTGTTCATCATTGGTGAGTGAGTACCACCGTGCCGTGCGGCACAGCGCTGCCCCCGCAACCCCGCACCTCACCAGGCCCCGTAGCCTGCCTGCAATCCATTCCTACCCTCTCATCGGGCCCCAGGACAACCAACCCCTACCCACGGAGGGGAGAACTAACATCCAGGCTGCTCCCTGTCATCGCTCCTGGGATCCCCGTCCAGAGCAGCGGTGGTGTCACCAATCTCACCACAACCGTGGGTGGCGTCACGGACAATATCAAATCCCCACAATCAAATCCCCTTTTCACTCACGGGCGAGGAACGCTGCTCGAGTCCCTGGGATCCGGCCCACCGCTCGAGCCACCACCAAGCAGAAGTAGCAGCAGCAGCCGGACCCGAGCAGGGGGAGAGCGCAGCGTCCCCTCCTCCGCCCGCGACAACAACACATATACAGTAAATACCAGCACACCATGATCATACTGGATATTACCAACAAATAGTGACCAAATAATAAAACCATAATTATTATTATTATTATAAATCACTGTACTAATGTAGCACCCACGGGGCAGGGGTTAAATGTGCTTGTCACCGGGCCGCTTATGTCGGGTCTTGGATGTCATGGGTGGCGCTGCCCGGCTTCGTGGTTCCGAGGTGTACAATAAAAGGGATGATGGATGGTGGATGGGAGTAGTAATTGTTTCATGACGCCACCTGCGGTATGCGGCCAGGGATTAGCCGCCGCTGTGGTTGCTGTCCTCTGGGGTGAGTGATGTCGCAGCTAGGATAGTTCAGCTTCCTGCAGGTGAAGCTAGGCCCCAGGGAGGATGATGGGGGTGGCAGTCTATGGTGGCGTGTGCTGGGGTGCAGAACTGAGGACGCTGACAGTAACTGGACACACAGGCCGGTAATTTATTTTACCTTTTACTGGTCAGTAATACAGTCCCGAATTACAGTGGTCCCGTCAGCCTGGTAGCAGTGGGGAATCTCTCCTTGCCAGGTGAGTTGGAGGCCTTCCTTTCTGCGCTCTGTATATGGGCCGCTGTGGCCTGAAGCAGCACAGCGTCCCTCTTGTAGATGCAATATGCCTTGCCCCTTGTGGCGGGCAGCGCGAGCTGGATGTGTGTCGTCCGGGGACCAGGGGGTACTCAGATCCGGGCCACGGGGTCACTTCTGTGGGTATCACGGTGGCGTGACCCGGTCTGTGATCCCAGGCTCCACAGTAAAAGGGGATTTGGTAAGGGAGATTGTCCGTGACGCCACCCACGGTTGTGGTGAGGTTGTGACACCACCGCTGCTCTGGACGGGGATCCCGGGAGTGATGGTATGGAGCAGCTAGATGTTAGTTCTCCCCTCCGTGGGTAGGGGGTTGGTTGTCCCGGGGCCCGGTGATTTAGGTGGATGGGTAACAGGCGGGTTATGGGGCCTGGTGAGGTGCAGGGTCGCGGGGGCAGCGCGGTGCCGCACGGCACGGTGGTACTCACTCAGCCGGTAATGATGATGACACAGTTCTCAGTAAAACACACGGCTGGATGGACGGGTCCCACAGACGGCTGCGGTTGCTGTTTCTCCCCTGACCCAGTTTGGTGGTGTAAGTCCTTTCTTGCACCCTCTGTACGCTCCTCCTGCGCTCCGGTTTCCAGCTGGCTCCCCGATTCAGTACCGGTGGGCCACCGCCCAGCCCCGGCTACCTACGGTTCCACCAACTGTCTGCCTGGCTCCCTGCAGACGGCCACCACCGCCTGCCTCACTCTCTGCACGGGGGCCTTAGGCTCCAACCTAAGCCCCTGTCTGTGTCTGCCTCACTGCAGACCTCCTCTCTCTTCCTCTGCCTGAACTTGACTGGGCTTGTTTCCTGCCTCAGGCCAGCCAAACTCCTGGGTGGGCATCTACATCTCCTGACTCCGCCCACCTGGTGTGTCTGTCTGAGACCGAGACAGAAAGCAGGTCACTTTGGGGATGTCTGCTGTGAACTGCTGGGGGTGGGGGTGTGTGTGTGTTGTTATCTGTGGCCCCTGGCTTGTCCAGGGCGCCACATTCCCCCTTAGCAAAATGCAGACCGTCCGCGGGCTGCCCGTCCATCACCGGTTTTATTTTCTTTTAACTGCAAAAAGAATAGAACATCAAAACACAAGCATTACCTTGCAAACCTCCCACAACGGGATGCACATTACTTCAACGTTGCAACAAAAATAAACACTTTTAATAATGGCAACGGAACGGGTCCTTTAGTCACCCACCCAAACAACCTGGCCCTGATGCTGCCCCTAAGAAATGGGCAGCACCCCTTGACCCCAGTCCAGAACCAGGCTGCCCAGATAGTTAACGGGATGGGTGCTTCACTGCCATTGCGGCCGGGCGGACTTCCGGAGCCGTCGTCATCTCCGTCGCGGCCGGGCGGACTGCCAGGGCCGTCGTCATCGGCGGTGCCGCTGGGATGGAAGCCGGGACCGGTGGAAGGGCGTTGACAAAGGTAAGACCTGGGGACCCCAGGTCTGGGCCCTCCCTCGCAGACGCTGCGAGCTCCGCTACCGGTGACAGGGGTAACGGGTCGGTCGGGGCGTTGGCCGCGGGCACGGGCACCGAGGTTTCAGCGGTGCCGGACGGACGGGACATCTGGTGCAGCGGTGTTCCAGGAACCAAACACTGGCAGAGTCCTGGCATCCCTGCTTCCACAGCCGCGGTTCACATGCGGCCGGACGCCATCCCATCCCCCTTAGCCTCTTTTTAGCACTTCCTTCTTCAGGGGGCGGGGCTCCACTTTTGCGCCTTTCCTGCTCGGGGAAGACGCTCGAGTGGGAAATTTTTCGCGCCCAAGATGGCGGCTTTGCAAAACTTTTGGCCGGACACCTCCGGCGGTAACAAGGCGCACCTCTACCAAACGGCAGAGTGGTAGGATCCTGTTCGTGACGCCAAATGTGTCGTCCGGGGACCAGGGGGTACTCAGATCCGGGACACGGGGTCACTTCTGTGGGTATCACGGTGGCGTGACCCGGTCTATGATCCCAGGCTCCACAGTAAAAGGGGATTTGGTAAGGGAGATTGTCCGTGACGCCACCCACGGTTGTGGTGAGGTTGTGACACCACCGCTGCTCTGGACGGGGATCCCAGGAGTGATGGTATGGAGCAGCTAGATGTTAGTTCTCCCCTCTGTGGGTAGGGGGTTGGTTGTCCCGGGGCCCGGTGAGGTAGGTGGATGGGTAACAGGCGGGTTATGGGGCCCGGTGAGGTGCAGGGTCGCGGGGGTAGCGCGGTGCCGCACGGCACGGTGGTACTCACTCAGCCGGTAATGATGATGACACAGTTCTCAGTAAAACACACGGCTGGATGGACGGGTCCCACAGACGGCTGCGGTTGCTGTTTCTCCCCTGACCCAGTTTGGTGGTGTAAGTCCTTTCTTGCACCATCTGTACGCTCCTCCTGCGCTCCGGTTTACAGCTGGCTCACCGATTCAGTACCGGTGGGCCACCGCCCAGCCCCGGCTACCTACGGTTCCACCAACTGTCTGCCCGGCTCACTGCAGACGGCCACCACCGCCGTCCTCACTCTCTGCACGGGGGCCTTAGGCTCCAACCTAAGCCCCTGTCTGTGTCTGCCTCACTGCAGACCTCCTCTCTCTTCCTCTGCCTGAACTTGACTGGGCTTGTTTCCTGCCTCAGGCCAGCCAAACTCCTGGGTGGGCGTCTACATCTCCTGACTCCGCCCACCTGGTGTGTCTGTCTGAGCCCGAGACAGAAAGCAGGTCACTTTGGGGATGTCTGCTGTGAACTGCTGGGGGTGGGTGTGTGTGTGTGTTGTTATCTGTGGCCCCTGGCTTGTCCAGGGCGCCACAGATGCAGGGCCTGCTTGTACTTCTGTGGCCCCGGCTCTATGGTGCTCTATGGTGCTACTTCGCCTTGGGAGTCTCTAGTAAGCCAGGAGATGTGGAATCTCCTACAGTCCGGGTTTTACTGCTGGACCATTAGCACCTGACAGTCGAGGACCCCGGTGTCATAATTCTTGCGCTCGGTCCTGGAAAGCTTGCACTCACCTCTCTTATAGAGACCACTCTCATATTCTGAGGTTCCTCTTCCTGTTTCCCTGACTAACCCCTTCCCAGCCCAAAATGCACAGGGAAGCTCGTCCCAACCAGGACTTGAGATCCCCCTTCTGGCCTGAGTCAGGAAGTGTTTTGTGTGATTATTCCTGACATGGAGATTTCTCTGCTGCTTCCATGTCGCGGGCGGAGGAGGGGACGCGGCGCTCTCCCACTGCTCGGGTCCGGCTGCCGCTGCGGCTGCGGCCTGCTTCTGCTCGGTGGCTCGAGCGATGGGTCGGATCCTGGGGACTCGAGCGGCGCTCCTCGCCCGTGAGTGAAAGGGGTTGGGTTGTTGGGATTGTTTATTGTCCGTGACGCCACCCACGGTTGTGGTGATTGTGTGGACACCACCGCTGCTCTGGCTGGGGATCCCGGGAGTGGTGGTATGGAGCAGCCAGTTGTTGATTTGCCCCTCCGTGGGTAGGGGATTGGTGGTCCCGGGGCCCAGTGATGGGGTTGAGATGGTGGACAGGCGGGTTATGGGGCCTGTGGAGGTGCAGGGGCAGCGCTGTGCCACACGGCACGGAGGTACTCACTCAGCCAGTAAACACGACACAGTTCTCGGTAAACAAACGGCTGGTTGGACGGGTCCCTCGGACGGCCACGGTGCTGATATTCCCTGCAGTTAGCGGTGATAGTCTCTTCCCTGCACCTATATGTTGTTTGTTGGTAGCAATGGATTCCCACCGGTAACCCGCTCCCCGACCTGGATATGAGCCGGAGGAGCCCCTCTCTTGCCCGCAGGCGCTGGCCCTGGGAAACTGGTGCCTCGGACGGCCACGGTGCTGATATTCCCTGCAGTTAGCGGTGATAGTCTCTTCCCTGCACCTATATGTTGTTTGTTGGTAGCAATGGATTCCCACCGGTAACCCGCTCCCCGACCTGGATATGAGCCGGAGGAGCCCCTCTCTTGCCCGCAGGCGCTGGCCCTGGGAAACTGGTGCCTTGGCGGTGGCGATGTCTCCCCTTTACGGTTGGACGGTTGCCTTCAATCGGGACTAGGTTGTTGGGAGACCCAGTGGTTGGTCCCCTTCACTGACGGATTTGGCAAATTATGGCGACTCCTAGCCTTGCCGGGATCCGAAAGGCCCCTGCCCTGGTGCTGACTGTTCTTTGTATACCGCTCCGGTACCGCCGGGTCACCACCCGCCCTCGGTCCTTTCGGCAACCTCCGAGCAATCTCTCCTGCAGACGGTCACCGCCGTCTGCCAACCTTGCTGTCTCAGTCCGGGGCACACACCCGGACCAACTTCAGGCTTCTTGCTGTCACTTTTCGCTGTCACTACTCTCACTTTCTTCCTTCTCCTTCACTATTTACTCCTTCTACTTCAAACTCCCACTCTAGACTGCCTGGTTTTCCCGCCTCCAGGGCTGTGAACTCCTTGGTGGGCGGAGCCAACCGCCTGACCCACCCCCTGGTGTGGACACCAGCCCCTGGAGGAAGGCAACAAGGATTTCTGTTTTGACTTCGGTGTACCTGCAGGGAATGTGGGGTGCGTGTGGTGTTGTGACCTGTGACCCCTGGCTTGCCCAGGGCGTCACATCCAGGCATAGCGTCGCCCCTCCCCGGTGAGGAGAACAACACCACTGTGGCTCCCATGATCACTGGGGTGCCACACTCACACTAATATTACCGCTTACAATGCTTGCATACCTCCCAACTTTTCAGGGAAGGAAAGAGGGAGAAAGCTTGGCATCGCGCAGTTGAGTGAGATCTCGCATATCTATTTGTTTTCTAGCCAGGAGTCTGCATATCTGATACTTGAAGTCACATGACTGCCATTCTTAGCTCTGACATCAAGGAATCCTCACAGCGCACAGTGCATGCAATGTGAGGATTCACAAGTCTACAGTCATATAGAGTGACTGCAAATTTGTCATTTTAGACAGGACAACCCCTTTAACTAAGTAACCAGCCTTTGATACTTCAGGTTGGACAGTAACCTTGGCAACAAGCCGTGCACTGAAGAATTAAAAATCCCTTTATTCTCTTGCATGGAGAAGATTTTTAAAAAGCGGTAAATTGGAAAGCTGCTTGTTATTAGAAGCAATTTATATTTTTTACCATTTACAAACTTGAAGATCCCTTTAAAATGTCATCAGAATATGACCAATTGTTTAAAGGGAAACTGTCACCATATGCTGTGGCCAGCACCAGTAAGTCCTTATATACAGCATTTTAGAATACTGTATATAAGTGCCCAGGCTGCTCTGTATAACGTAAAATAGACCTTTATTATACTCACCTAGGGGGCAGTCAGGTCCGATGGCTGTCACTGGTCTCAATCCGGGGTCTCCTCTCTTTCTTCCATCACCGTCCTCCTTTTCTGCTACATGATAATGACACCTCCTATGTCATCCACACAGAGGTCTTTATTGCGCTCTTGCACATGTACACTTTGATCTGTCCTGCTGAGGGCAGTGCAAAGTACTGTAATGTGCAGGTGCGGGGAAAGGTCACGCACACATGTGCACTACAATACTTTGATCTGCCCTTAGCAGGGACAATCAACATGCACGTGTGCAAGAGCGCAATGGAGACCAATGTGTGGATGACGTAGGACATGGCATGGAAAATAATATATACCGTATTTTTTGGACTATAAGAAGCACTATTTTTCCCCCAAATATTGGAGGAAGTGGGGGGTGCGCCTTATAGTCTGAATGTAGGGCTGCGGAGAATGAGGGTGCTGCGGTGGAGTGGGTCATCGGCGGCACCAGCAGGCTGTAGCAGCGCCTGCCGTGACCACATGGGCCCGCTCATTTCATATGCACGCCCATCCTCCCGCCAATCATCTCTCAGTGCTGAAGCCGGCACTGACAGGTGGGAAGGATGATGGGCAGGGGATGCGTGCATAATTAACAGCTGGCCCGCGTGATCACCCCTGGCAACTACAGCCTGGACTGATCATGTGTGGCTATATTCACTGCCCCCCGCGCATCATCATCAGCGCGGGAGGCAGTGAATAAGTATGGTATACTCACCGTTCCCCTGCAGCATCGCGATGTCCTCCTGTCTGCTGACCCGCTGATCTGTGTAGAGAACGGTGAGCACAGGGTTGACGTCATCCCTGTGCGCACCGCATATGCCCACACACATCAGCCCACCAAACAAGCCGTCACGCCCACTAAGGAAGCCGGTCATGCCCACAGGTCCTTCTACCCACTGGGATTTAGCCAGAACCATCAGTGATCCAGCAGACAGGAGGACATTGTGATGCTGCAGGGTAACGGCTCCACACAGTTCAGCGGCCCTGCTGCTGACACAGAGAGGAAGACAAGTGATACTGCTGAAGTGAGGAAAGGTGACGTTTATTTTTTTTCTGTGCAATAGGATACAGGCTATATAGCAGGATGGGGTATATAGCAGGATGAGGACATATACCAGGATGGGGGTATTTATCAGGATTGGGGTATATAGCAGGATGGGGGTATATCATGAGCAGGATGGGGGGTATATAGCAGGATGGGGGTATGTTATGAGCAGGATGGGGGTATATAGCAGGATGGGGAATATAGCAGGATGGAGCTATATAGCAGGATGCGGGTATTTAGCAGGATGGGGGGTATATAGCAGGATGGGGGTATATAGCAGGATGGGGTAAATAGCAGGATGGGAGTATATAGCAGGATAGGAGTATTTATCTGGATGGATATATATAACAATATGGGGGCTATACCAGGATGGGGGGATTTATCAGGATGGGGGCTATACCAGGATGAGGGACATATATACAAGGATGGGGATCATATACAAGGCTCATTACCAGGATAAGGTACCTTAGTAGAGAATTTGAGGACATTACCCCCATAACAGTGTCAGCAGCAGATTCTCTCCCCATAACAGTGTGTCATGACCACATTTTTTGCTTAAAATTTTATTTTCGTATTTTCGTCTACTAAAACCAGGGTAAGTCTTATGATCCGGTGCAACTTATAGTCCGAAAAATACGTTGGATATTTAAAAAAATAGTGATGGTTGAATATTAACTATTCATGATAGGTTTATTCATAATGAATCCCAAAGTACCACTCTGGTATTCATCACGAATAACGAACCTAATGCAAGTCAATGGGTAATTAGTGCATTTTTCTTGTTTTGACTAGTACTCGGTATTCGGTATGCATTTGTGGCGCCCTGGACAAGCCAGGTCATCACAGAACAACACCAACACACCCCACACTCCTGGTCAGGCACACCGAAGTCAGACAAAAACCCTTGTTGAATTCCTCCAGGGGCTGATGTTCACACCAGGGGGTGGGCCAGGTGGTTGGTCCCGCCCACCGAGGAGTTCACAGTCCTGGAGGCGGGAAAAAGAGTGGAGTTTAGTTGGGAAGTGAAAGTGAGAGGAAGGAAAGTGGTAAAGGAGCGGACAGAAAGTGGTCCGGGTGTGTGGCCCGGACGGATCAGCAAGGTTAGCAGACGGTGGTGACCGTCTGCAGGAGAGGCCTATTGGAGCTAGCCGTAAGGACCGTGGACGGGCGGTGGCCTGACGGTACCGGACCGGTACGCAAAGAGAAGCCAGCACCATCCGGCAGGGGCTTACGGACCCCGGCAAGGCTAGGAGTCGCCGTGAATTTGCCAAATCCGTTAGCGAAGGGAACCTCCTGGGTTTCCCAGCAGCCAAGTCCCGACAGAAGGCAACAGTCCAACCGAGAGAGGGAAACACAGTCACCGCCAAGGCTAAAGTTCCCAGGGCCAGAGCCTGCGGGCAAAAGGGGCTCCTTCAGCAACCTTCAAGCTGGGGAGCGGGTTACCGGTGGGAACCCATTGGAACCGTCACATTACACAGGTGCAGGGAAAGGCAGTCACCATCAACCTGCCGGGAGGAGAAACACCGCAGCCATCTGTGGGACCCGTTCATCCAGCTGTTTGTTTTACCGGAGACTCTGTGTACATCATTGGCTGAGTGAGAACCACCGTGCCGTGCGGCACAGCGCTGCCCCCGCGACCCTGCACCCCACCAGGCCCCATAACCCGCCTGCAATCCATCCCTACCCCATCACCGGGCTCCGGGACAACCAACCCCCTACCCACAGAGGGGAGAACTAACACCCAGGCTGCTCCCTGTCATCGCTCCCGGGATCCCCGTCCAGAGCAGCGGTGGTGTCACGACCTCACCACAACCGTGGGTGGCGTCACGGACAATCTCAAATCCCCACAATCAATCCCCACCCTTTTCACTCACGGGCGAGGAACGCCGCTCGAGTCCCCGGGATCCGGCCCACTGCTCAAGCCACTACCGAGCAGCAGCCGCAGCAGCAGCGGCCGGACCCGAGCAGTGGGAGAGCGCAGCGTCCCCTCCTCCGCCCGCGACAACTTGGCGTCACGAACAGGATCTTACCGCTCTGCCGTCTGGTAGAGGTGCGCCTTGTGACCGCCGGAGGTGTCCGGCTGAAACATTTGAGAAGCCGCCATCTTGGGCGCGAAAACTTCCCGCTCGAGCGTCTCCTCGAGCAGTGGAGGCGCGAAGGCCTAAATCCCGCCCCTGTAGAGGAGGAGCCGGAAAGAGACTAAGGGGGACACGAATGGCGAGATGGCGGCGTCCTCGAATTGGAGCGCGGGAGTACCCGCTACCGGAGCGTCCAAGCTCTGGGGGAACCGAGGAGGAGTAGCCTTTGAAGACTGCGGCCCGGGTGAGCTCCCCACCAGGACTGCTGCGTGGCTGGAATGGGAGCTGGGCCGGTTCTGCTTGAAGGTGAGGGCGCAGAGCCTGCAGCAGCTGCTGGACTGGAAGGCGGAGATGCGCAGGATGGTTGCCGTAGTGGGGGCCCGTGAGCAATAGGCCGCTGCGGCCGTGCTGCGTCGCGACCAGTCCACCCAAACCCCAGAACCAGCCCTTATTGCATGGGAGCCGGGGGCCGGCACCGCAGCTGGAGGTCCAGAGAGAATGTCGCTGATGGAGGAGGGGGTTCCGACCACGCTGCCCCCGCCACCGTTCTTAACGGCCGTCAGTGGTTCTGGACTGAACTGCCTGTGGAAGGAGAACCCGATGTACCGACCGGTCCCCGAGTGGGCCGACCCCCTGCGGTGATAGCCACTCCAAAGTCAGCGGAGTCCTGTTGCAAGTTGTCCCCGTTGGGACCACCAAAGTACCGTTTACAAGTTTTGAAAATGATAAGTAAATAATTACCGAGAAGTTCACCTGATTGACAAAACCTTGATTGAACCGGTCATTGCCGGCAGCTGTTGTCCCCGTGGGGACTGTTTACATTTATGCGTAGAAACTACTACGGACAAGCCCGAGAACTGGCAGGGCAACCACGAACTTGTGGTTTTTAAATAAAAATGTTGTTCTATGGCTTTACCGTTACCGCCTCCGGAGAGGCTGATTTGGAGGATGGGCCTGGAGGGAAGTGATGGCCCAGGCCCGCCACTACCGCAACCGGTGGCGATCCTCCGGGGTTTCAGGGGCTCCCTATGGACATGGGTCCCCTGGAAAGGACAGAACCCGCTCTGGTAACTTATGCTGGACTGGGGTCAAGGGGTGCTGCCCATTTGCTTAGGGGCAGCATCAGGGCCAGGTTGCTTGGGTGGGAGAGAGCGGAAGCCGAAACCGTTTAGTAACGTTTAAGTAAATATACCTCCCGATGTGGGAAGAAGTTAATATAATTGTAACTTGTTTTACTGTTTATCTTTTCAGTTGTGAAAATAAAACCGGTGATGGACGGGCAGCCCGCGGACGGTCTGCATTTTACTAAGGGGGAATGTGGCGCCCTGGACAAGCCAGGTTGTCACAGAACAACACCAACACACCCCACACTCCCGGTCAGGCACACCGAAGTCAGACAAAAACCCTTGTTGCCTTCCTCCAGGGGCTGATGTTCACACCAGGGGGTGGGCCAGGCGGTTGGTCCCGCCCTCCGAGGAGTTCACAGTCCTGGAGGCGGGAAAAAGAGTGGAGTTTAGTTGGGAAGTGAAAGTGAGAGGAAGGAAAGTGGTAAAGGAACGGACAGAAAGTGGTCCGGGTGTGTGGCCCGGACGGATCAGCAAGGTTGGCAGACGGTGGTGACCGTCTGCAGGAGAGGCCTATTGGAGCTAGCCGTAAGGACCGTGGACAGGCGGTGGCCCGACGGTACCGGACCGGTACGCAAAGAGAAGCCAGCACCATCCGGCAGGGGCTTACGGACCCCGGCAAGGCTAGGAGTCGCCGTGAATTTGCCAAATCCGTTAGCGAAGGGAACCTCCTGGGTTTCCCAGCAGCCAAGTCCCGACAGAAGGCAACAGTCCAAACACAGTCACCGCCAAGGCTAAAGTTCCCAGGGCCAGAGCCTGCGGGCAAAAAGGGCTCATTCAGCAACCTTCAAGCTGGGGAGCGGGTTACCGGTGGGAACCCATTGGAACCGTCACATTACACAGGTGCAGGGAAAGGCAGTCACCATCAACCTGCCGGGTGCCGCAGCCGTCTGTGGGACCCGTCCATCCAGCCGTTTGTTTTACCGGAGATTCTGTGTACATCATTGGCTGAGTGAGTACCACCGTGCCGTGCGGCACAGCGCTGCCCCCGCGACCCTGCACCTCACCAGGCCCCGTAACCCGCCTGCAATCCATCCCTACCCCATCACCGGGCCCCGGGACAACCAACCCCCTACCCACGGAGGGGAGAACTAACACCCAGGCTGCTCCCTGTCATCGCTACCGGGATCCCCGTCCAGAGCAGCGGTGGTGTCACAACCTCACCACAACCGTGGGTGGCGTCACGGACAATCTCAAATCCCCACAATCAATCCCCACCCTTTTCACTCACGGGCGAGGAACGCCGCTCGAGTCCCCGGGATCCGGCCCACAGCTCGAGCCACCACCGAGCAGCAGCCGCAGCAGCAGCGGCCGGACCCGAGCAGTGGGAGAGCGCAGCGTCCCCTCCGCCCGCGACACATTATCCGAACACAAATAGTTACTATTCACCCCTGTCCATTAATAAAGTCTTACGGGTTTTTTTTTTAACAAAAAGAAACATTTTCCACCAAAGAATACATAGAATATAATTATTTTACATATTTGGTATTCCCACAGTCATAAAATTTATGTTGTTGCTTTTTTATTTTTATTATTTTGCATCAACCCCCACCCTCCCAAAAAAAATAAAAATAAAAATAGATCAATATAATATACAAGTTCCTTGAAGAAATGTGTCCACAGGGCAACTATTAAAGCCCTGTCACACGCAGAGATAAATCTTTGGCAGATATGTGGTTGCAGTGAAATCATGGACATATTGTTCCATTTGTACACAGCCACAAACCTGGCACTGATTGTCCACAATTTCACTGCAACCACAGATCTGCCGCAGATTTATCTCTGTGTGTGACAGGGCCTTTAGTCGTTGAAGCGGCAAAACTGTCCTTGATGGAAGAGTGGCAAGAAGAAAACCATTTTTGAAAGCAAGCTATAAGAAGTCCCAATTACATTTAGCTAAAAGCCATGTTGGGAATATTGGTAGCATGTGGAAGAAACTGTTTTCATCAGATGAGAATAAAATAGAACTTTTTGGGCTAAATGCAAAATGTTATATGTGGTGGATAACTAACACTCCATATCACCCTGAAAACACCATCCCAATGGTCAAACATGGTGGTGGAAGTATCATGCTGTCACATGGTGTTCAGCTCTAAACTCACTGAGTGTCATGGCGACTTCTGACACTGTTTACACTGTAGAGTCTGATACATCATACCATGGTTTCCCTGGTGCTTAGGAGTTGTACAGTCAGACTAGGCTGTCAACCAGTTGTGTGCTTATTAGTGATCGGACTAGCAGGAGTTAAATTCTGCTAGCCTGTGGATTGCTGCTAGGGTCACAGGTTACAGGTGACCTATCACAGTCGTCTTCGCTGTTAAACAGATGGTGAAGTGTTACGAGGGGGACCCGGGGAAGCGTGCCAAGATGGGAAATGGACAGCTTCCGCCGGTCAAGGTCCACTGTGCGTTGTAAGGGACCGCCGCTATGGTGGGTGAAGAGTGAGCGGGTTGCTGCTATCGATCGTCTGGAATGTCACAGACGATCTATGTACACCGATCTGCCCTAACCCGTGAGGGTTGTATGGCAGGGATCTCACGGCTCGGTGTACCTGTTGCACGGGGAAGCACAGAGGTGCCCACGCACGTGTGCCAGTGGAAGTCACGAGAATATGGCACGAGGGTAGCACAGAGGTGCCCACGCACGTGTGCCAGTGGAAGTCACGAGAATATGGCACGAGGGTAGCACAGAGGTGCCCACGCACGTGTGCTTTCAATAACCAGGTGAGTCCGGTGGAGGCTTGAGGAGCTCACCTGGGACAGGAACACGGCCTGTTGAAGGGGATACTGCCGGAGCAGCAAGGCAGGAACACGGCCTGCAAACGAGGTACTGCCTAAGCAGCAAGGGCCAAGCCCACAGAAGACAGTAATGCCTGAGCAGTGGCGTGGCAGCACGCTGCCAGACATCCAAACATAGAAGGACGGTCGCGCGCCGCCATGATGGCAGGAGGAGCTTTTAAGGAGGTGTCGTTCCACCCAAGGGCGGGCGCGAGGCGGAGATGACGGACTTGACCCAATCAGGGTCCACGACGTCCCAGCCTGGCCAGTCAGGATTCACCACGTCACCTGCCTTGTCATCAAGCCGTGTGACATCAGTGGGCGAATCAGAACCCACCACGCATAGCACATGCTCACCCTCCTGCCTCTGGGAAATAGAGGCGGGATCCTCGGTCTCACAATGTGCAGAGATAACGGGAGTCTCACTGCTTCCCTGAGCAGTAAACCTCTGCACATTGCGCAACCTTGCAGACCTTCGGGGCCGCTGAGCAGGAGGGCCTGCGGCAGGCCAGGAATGGGAGACCGCTTCACTCCTTGGAACAGGAGAACCACTAGGTGTCGCCCTTCTGCTGCCTCTCTGAGAAGGTATCTCCTGCACAATCTGGCAGACCTTCGGCGCTGCTGAGCAGGAGCGCTCGTGGCAGGCAAGGAATGGGAGACTGCCTCAGTCCTTGCCTCAGGAGAGCCACGAGATGTAACAGTGAAGCCTGTTCCCCCATGCCAATTATAGCTTCATGCCCAATACCGGTTCTTGTGCTGTGGTAATTTTGTTCTGGTTTTCTCCTTATTTGGTGTCTTGTAGAAATGTTCTCCTTCTCTGTTTATTTTCTCCCTGATTCTTTATTTCCTCCTGAGTATAAATTGTCTTACTTCTGCGTGTATGTGTAGTGACTTTGAGTTTTGTTTTTACTCTGCCTATTTGTGTGGGATAAATCACTCCTGTCCTGGCCCTCCACTTAGGTGGAGAGATAGGGTATAGACCAAGGCTACTCAGTAACTAGGGTTAGGAAGCCGGCCCAAATATGGTCACCATTAGACATCTTTATGAACAGGGACAGCTTGAGACATCCTAGCCCTAGGACCAGTGTAGGTGCCACTGTGACGCCCTGGCAAAACCAAGAGTCACACAGTCTAGGCCCCCGCACAACACCGCTCCCACACAGGGTTAAACCAGCTGACAAAACCCTAGTCACCCCCCCAGGGAAGGACAGGCACACCAGTGGGCAGGACCGGGCGGAAGGAAAACGCCCACCTAGGGGTATAGAGAGCCCGGGGCGGGGAAGAAACAGTTAAGTCTGGAGTTAAAGTGGAGAGTGGAAGCTGACAGGTGTCAGGGTCAGAGCCCTGACACATTGGCTAGGTGGCAGACGGTGGTCACCGCCAGCAGGAGATGGGAAGACGGCTCGGCAGATCCGAGGTGGACTGGGGCAGGGCTGTAGCCCACAAGTACCGACACCGGAGAACCGACCCGGAAACCATGCACACCAGGGGGTACTCGGACCCTGAAGCCACGACCGGCACCGACGGCTTGGCTAATTAACCGATTGAGGGCAGGATTCCAGGTCCTGTCCCAAACTAAGCCCCGAAAAGTAGACAACCACCCACAGAGAGGGATAGGGCATCCGCCAGGGCCCGGTAGATCCCACGGGTCAGCGTCTGACGGGCATAGCTCCCAACCAGGGGATCGGGAGCGGACTCCTGCATTACACACCAGGAAGTCTACACCACAAAAACACAAAGTGCAGAGGAAGGGGTAGTGACCATCAACCCGGGTGTGGGACCAGATACACCTGTCTGCGGCAGCCGGCCACCATCACCTTGGTTTACCAAAAGACTTGTGTGATTAATCCAACAGTAAATAACCTTCATGGCCTGACCGGGTGCGCCGGCCCCTACTGCTATCATCCCCTGCACAGAGACATTGAGCCCCAGTGCATCCATCCCTGCCCACGGTGGGGTTAACATCCAGCTGCCAGCCCATCACCCCTGGGAGCCCCACAACAGCAGCGGTGGTGCTACATCTCACCACACACCGTGGGTGGCGTTGTCGCGGGTGGAGGAGGGGACGCTGCACTCTCCCACTGCTCGGGTCCGGCCGATGCTGCTGCGGCTGCCGCTACTGCTCAGTGGTGGCTCGAGCGGTGGGCCGGATCCCCGGGACTCGAGCGGCGCTCCTCGCCCGTGAGTGAAAAGGCGCTGGGGATTGAATTGTGGGGATTTGGTTATTGTCCGTGATGCCACCCACGGTTGTGGTGATATTGGTGACACCACCGCTGCTCTAGATGGGGATCCCGGGAGTGGTGACAGGGAGCAGATTTGTTGTTAGTTCTCCCCTCCGTGGGTAGGGGGTTGGTTGTCCCGATGCCCGGTGATGGGGTAGGGATGGATGACAGGCGGGTTACAGGGGCTGGTGAGGTGCAGGGTTGCTGGGGCAGCGCTGTGCCGCACGGCACGGTGGTGCTCACTCAGCCAATGATGAGGACACAGTTCTCGGTAAAACACACGGCTGGATGGACAGGTCCCACAGACGGCTGCGGTGTTGTTTCTCCCGGCAAGTTGATCGTGACTGCCTTTCCCTGCACCTGTGTACTGTAAAGGGTTCCAATGGGTTCCCACCGGTAACCCGCTCCCCAGCTTGGATATGGGCTAGAGGAGCCCCTTTTGCCCGCAGGCTCTGGCCCTGGGAACTTTAGCCTTGGCGGTGACTGTGTTTCCCTCTCTCGGTTGGACTGTTGCCTTCTGTCGGGACTTGGCTGCTGGGAAACCCAGGAGGTTCCCTTCGCTAACGAATTTGGCAAATTCACGGCGACTCCTAGCTCCGTAAGCCCCTGCCAGATGGTGCTGACTTCTCTTTGCATACCGGTCCGGTACCGCCGGGCCACCGCCCGTCCACGGTCTTTACGGTAAGCTCCAATAGGCCACTTCTGCAGATGGTCACCACCGTCTGCCAACCTTGCTGATCCGTCCGGGCCACACACCCGGACCAACTTCAGGCTGCTTAACTGCCACTTTCCTTCCTCTCACTTTCACTTCCAAAACTAATCTGCCTGGTTTTCCCGCCTCCAGGACTGTGAACGCCTCGGTGGGCGGGGCTAACCGCCTGGCCCACCCCCTGGTGTGGACATCAGCCCCTGGAGGAAGGCAACAAGGGTTTTTGTCTGACTTCGGTGTGCCTGACCGGGAGTGTGGGGTGTGTTGATGTTGTTCTCTGTGGCCCCTGGCTTGTCCAGGGCGCCACATTCCCCCTTAGTAAAATGCAGACCGTCCGCGGGCTGCCCGTCCATCACCGGTTTTATTTTCACAACTGAAAAGATAAACGGTAAAACAGGGATTACAATTAAAATAACATCTTCCCACATCGGGAGGTACTCTTACTTAAAACGTTGCAAACGGTAACGGCTTCCGCTCTCTCCCACCCAAGCAACCTGGCCCTGATGCTGCCCCTAAGCAAACAGGCAGCACCCCTTGACCCCAGTCCAGCACAAGTTGCCCGAGCGGGTTCTGTCCTTTTCAGGGGACCCACGTCCATGGGGAACCCCTGAAACCCCCAGAGGATCGCCACCGGTTCCGGTGGTGGCTGGGCCCCAGCCTGCTCCACTGCGGGACCTTCCTCCAATCTGCCTCTCCGGAGGCGGTAACGGTATAGCCACAAAACATTTTTATTTACATGCCACAAGTTTGTGGTTGCCCTGCTAGTTCTCGGGCCTGTTCGTAGTAGTTTCTACGCATAATTTGAAAAGGGGGGTCCCAACGGGGACCAGTTGCCGGCAACGACCGGTCCTAATTAAGCAGAAAATCAGGTGAATCTTCGGTTAGTCATTCTTATCATTCATTTAAACGGTACTTTTAACACACACACAATTTTTCCCCCTTTTAAAGAGTAGTTTCCCTGTACCTAAGTGGGGGTCTACCTAGGTTGGGACGACTGGACCTCCGGGGTCCAGTGTCAGTGGGGACAGGCAGCGGGGCAGAGGGAACAATCAGTTCCTCTTCCCTGCTATCGTGTGGGGCAGGCAGAGGCATAGGGGAGCTGGGTACAGGTTCATCCCTGGGCACTGGCTCATGGTTGACCACTTCCATCACTTCCTCATCCACGGATTGTGGGAACAGTATCACTGGAAGAATCACCGCGCCATTCTGTGTAGGCCAGTCCGCTGGAAAGTCACCCATCATGGTGTGGATTACCTCTTTTGCCTTCTCTGCCGGTCTAGGAACCGGAGCTTCAGCCGCTGCCCTTAATGCTGGTGGGCACCTCTTTAGATGGTCCCGGGAAACAGCGGCCAACGTGCCCCCTTGGTTACGACTAATCTGGTAGGCCTTCCCATCTTCCCATCCTGTGGGCTGTATGACATATGGGGTTTGCTCCCATTGATCATCCAGCTTGTGGGTCCTCCTCTTTCGCTTCAGCACTACATCTCCAGGCTGGAAAGGGCCAGCAGACGCCTTCTGGTTGAAGCGCTGCTCCTTTTGTTCCCGACTCCGACTCAAGTTCTTCTCAACATATTCCTGAATCTGTCGGTACTGCACCCTCCGCCGAGTGTCCCATTCAGGTGTCGAAGGGAGTGCTTCTGGGGCTTCCAATCCCATGTCCAGATCCACCAGTAGGCGGCCGGGGCGAGCCCTCATCAGGTATGCTGGGGTGCATTTCGTTGAGCTGGAAGGGATATTGTACATATTGACCAAGTCAGGTAGCTTCTCCGGCCACAGGTTCCGCTCTTCTAGCGGCAACGTCTTGAGGAGGCCCAGGACCAGGTGGTTCATCTTTTCACACATGCTGTTGGTTTGGGCATGTTAAGGCGTGGTCCGGATCTTCTTGCAGCCGTACAACTGACAGAATTCATGGAACACCTCCACTTCAAAGGCCGGGCCTTGGTCAGTAAGCACCTCAGGGTATCCATGTGGTCGGCAGAAATAAGCCTGGAACGCTCTAACGGCGGTACTGCCAGTTAGGTCTTTGACTAGGACAACCACCATGAACCTTGAATAGTGGTCTACAATGGTTAGAGCGTAGGTGTACCCACTTCGGCTGGGGGTGAGCTTTACATGGTCCATGGCAACCAGCTCCAGCGGTTGATGTGTAATGATCGGGTGTAGGGGCGCCTTCTGGCTGGCCTCGTCCTTTCTTCTCAGCGTGCAAGGGCCACACTCTCAGCACCAGGCCTCTACAGATTCCCGCATTCCACTCCAATAGAACCGCTCTCTCAACAGCATCTCTAGTTTCTTCCATCCGAAGTGTCCAGCACCATCATGGTATGCTTGCAGTATGGTGGGCACGTTAGCTTGGGGAATCACCAACTGGCGGATCTTCTCATGGGTCTTCGGGTTAATCAGCTCAGGGTACAACTTCCCCTGGTGTAGATACAGCCGGGTCCGTTCTCGCCACAGGCGTTGGGCTTCGGTTGGGGATGCAGGGTCTATCCCAGCAGCGCCTTGTTCCACCAAGATCTTGACTAGGCGGACAGCGGGTGCCTGGTCCTGGGCTTCTTGCCACTCCTGGCTGGGCAGCGGGTCCAGGTTTACCCGTTGTTGATGGACATGCACCTTCTCAGTCAGTGGCCGATGAAATGCGGGCAACTCAATCTCTTCGAGGTCGTCATCCTCGGGCCCTTCTTCCAACCGGTGGGACTTCCGAGAGAGTGTATCGGCATTAACGTTGGCACGACCGGCCCTGTACTTGATGGTGAAATCGTAGTTGGCTAGCCTAGCCACCCACCACTGTTCCAACGTGCTTACGGTAAGCTCCAATAGGCCACTCCTGCAGACGGTCACCACCGTCTGACAAACCTTGCTGATCCGTCCGGGCCACACACCCGGACCAACTTCAGGCTGCTTAACTGCCACTTTCCTTCCTCTCACTTTCACTTCCAAAACTAATCTGCCTGATTTTCCCGCCTCCAGGACTGTGAACTCCTCGGTGGGCGGGGCCAACCGCGTGGCCCACCCCCTGGTGTGGACATCAGCCCCTGGAGAAAGGCAACAAGGGTTTTTGTCTGACTTCGGTGTGCCTGACCGGGAGTGTGGGGTGTGTTGGTGTTGTTCTCTGTGGTCCCTGGCTTGTCCAGGGCGCCATAGCATCACAAACAGTTTTCAACAACCCCCGTACAAATATGTCCCCCCTTTTATTCGGAGTGTCCGCGTGACCCCCGGGTCCGGTAGAGTCCCTCGAGCCATAAAGTTGATCCGGATCCGAGCAGCACGGCTGCTGGCACGGGGGTGGCACAGCTCGAAACTTGGCGTCACGAATAGGATTCCTACCCATTCACCTGTTTGGTGAAAGTGCGCCTTCTGTTGGACAGTCAGCGGTGCTCCGCTGTAAAATTTTTGGAAAACGACTTTTTAGCCGCCATTTTTAGGCGATAAAAACGGCAACACAGCGCCTTCTTCCCCAAGAAAGGGCGTGAAGTTGAAGCCCCGCCCCCTTGGAACAAGGCCGGAAGGTAAACCCTGAGGCCGAAAACGAAACTAGCAAGTCGCATCAGAGGACTGCTCCCGAAAAACCAGGGGGGCGAGCAAGTGTCGCGGCATGTGATCCCAGGAGATAAGAGGCAGGGACACCAGGACTCTGCCATCTGTTGTTCCTGGACACCATCTCAAGAGGATGTCTGCCCGGTCTGGCGACCCCAGCAAGGATGAACCAGCACCTGGGACTGCTGAGTGGGTGGAAGCCCAGACAGAACGGATGTGCCAAAGGATCCAGGCCCAGGTCAATTTTCTGCTGAAAAGATGGACAGCCGAGATGAGGGAGCTGGCTGCAGCCATCTGGGCCTGCGAAGTGTAGATGGCCTCGGAGAAGCGGGTAAGCGATCCACCCCCCTATGTCCCCCCCGGGACCGGCCCAACAGGCTGAGGAACTCGGTCTGCCCCCGTCCGCCTAGTCGCCTCCCTCGCTGCCCGTACCTGTGGCTGGCGCCCCGCTCGGTCCGCTGCCACAAGCAACGGCAGCGGTACCCGTTCCATCTGCCTGCGAGGACCCGGTAACGGAATCCTCGGGTCATGAGCACGCCATTGCTCCGGCACCCATACCAGCCCCACGCCGGCCCAAAGCCCAGAAGACATCTCTTCCAGCCCCGAGCCAGGCAGCAACCCCGATGACGTCAGTCCCAGCCCTGGCAGTCCGCCCGGCCGCATCTAAGATGACATCACCTCCGGTCCCGAGGAAGGCTGCACACTTGATGATGTCGGCCCCGGCAGTCTGCCCGGCCGCAGCAGAGGCAAAGCCCGACCGGAAGTCGGTCCCAGCAACAACGCTGACCGCTCCCCAGTCCCGAATGAGGCGCAACCAGGATGCACCTGCAGGGTAACAGAGCAGGCCATGACACAGCGAAGCCCTCCACTGCAAGTGAGTCCGGTCGTAGCCGGCATGGAGGGTATCCGGCTGGGCACAGGCCCTGAGCAGGAGGAAGCGGAGCACGGACCTGGTGCCCCGTACTGGGAGCAGCAACGGCAGCAGCTGAAGACCGAGATCACGGCCCATGAGCAGCGGAAGGCCAAAGTGCTCAACCGCACCTACCGGGAGAAAGACAACCTCCGGCAGGCAACTTTCCAGGTGCAAGGCCCGATGTATCAAGGACAAGTCCGACACTTTAACCCCCAGAAGGGATGGGATTTTGTATATGAGCCGAGCCTGGAGGCCGAGATATTCGTCTCCCGGAGAGATGTGTCCCCTCACCTACCAACTGGTCATCCGGATTGAGACTTAGAGCCCGGAGAGTTGGTTTCATACACCCGGCACTGCGGAGAGAGGGGTTGGTTTGCCCTCGATGTCAAGAGGTGGGTGAAGGTTGGTGACCAGCTGCACCTCCGCCCCTCTCCGCCATCTCCAACTGAAGAAGAAGAAGATTAAGGTAGCGGTTCCCGGCTACCCCAGTTAACGTTGAACCCCAGTTGCCATTTACAGTTTATGGACCATGGCTTTGGACTGGAAAGACAACCCAAAAACTTTTGGGCCTTGTAAATACACCCAAGGCTACCCTTCTTGTCCCGCGGCAGCCACTGGAGAGGCAGACTGGAGGATGGGCCTGCGGTAGGGTCGGTCAAGGCCCAGTCACCACCAAAACCGGTGACTACCCTTCAGGCCAGGGGTCCCCGGACTTGGGGCCCTTGAGATGGACTGCCGGGTAAGGAACTTTTTATCCGGCCTGTGTGGGCATCACCCGGACCCGTTGCTGGACTTGGCAAAAGGGGTGCCAACCAGTTTTAGAAGTGGCACCAGGATCAGGTTTGTTTGGGTGGGAGCAACAAGAAGGTGGCCCGGTCCGTCCCGTTCCGTTTTTCATGTGCAATGTTAAAGATATGTGCCTCCCGTAAGAGAAGAAAATTGTATATATGTTATTATAATTGTATTTTGCCTTATTTCTATTTTTCAGTTCTGGTTAAAATAAACGGTGGTGGTTGGACAGCCCGCGGCCGGTCTGTATTAAACCAAGGGGGAATGTGACGCCCTGGCAAAACCAGGAGTCACACAGTCTAGGCCCCCGCACAACACCGCTCCCACATAGGGTTAAACCAGCCGACAAAACCCTAGTCACCCCCCAGGGAAGGACAGGCACACCAGTGGGCGAGACCAGGTGGAAGGAAAACACCCACCTAGGGGTCTAGAGAGCCCGGGGCGGGGAAGAACCAGTTAGTTAAGTCTGGAGTTCAAGTGGAGAGTGGAAGCTGACAGGTGTCAGGGTCGAAGACCTGACATATTGGCTAGGTGGCAGACGGTGGTCACCGCCAGCAGGAGACAGGAAGATGGCTCGGCAGATCCGAGGTGGACTAGGGCAGGGTTGTAGCCCCCCGGCACCGACACCGGAGAACCGACCCGGAAACCGTGAACACCAGGGGGTACTAGAACCCCGAAGCCACGACCGGCACTGACGGCTTGGCTAATTAACCGATTGAGGGCAGGATTCCAGGTCCTGTCCCAACCTAAGTCCCGAAAAGTAGACAACCACGCACAGAGAGGGATAGGGCATCCGCCAGGGCCCGGTACATCCCATGGGTCAGTGTCTGACGGGCATAGCTCCCAACCAGAGGACCGGGAGCGGACTCCTATATTACACACCGGGAAGTCTACACCACAAAAACACAAAGTGCAGAGGAAGGGGTAGTGACCATTAACCCCTTCACCCCCGGCCACTAAAACACCCTAATGACCGGGCCATTTTTTGCAATTCTGACCAGTGTCACTTTGACAGGTTATAACTCTGGAACGCTTCAACGGATCCTGGCGATTCTGAGATTGTTTTTTCGTGACATATTGTACTTCATGTCAGTGGTAAATTTAGGCCGATATTTTTTGCGTTTATTTGTGAAAATTTAGGAAATTGTCCAAAAATTTGGAAAATTTCGCAATTTTCAAACTTTGAAAATGTATGGCCATAAATCTGAGAGCTATGTCACACAAAATAGTTACTAAATAACATTTCCCACTTGTCTACTTTACATCAGCGCAATTTTCGAAAGAAATTTTTTTTTCGTTAGGAAGTTAGAAGGGGTCAAAGTTCATCAGCAATTTCTCATTTTTCCAACAAAATTTACAAAATATTTTTTTTAGGGACCACATCACATTTGAAGTGCCTTTGAGAGGCCGAGGTGACAGAAAATACCCAAAAGTGACCCCATTCTAAAAACTGCACCCCTCATACTGCTCAAAACCACATCCAAGAAGTTTATTAACCCTTTAGGTGCGTCACAGGAACCAAAGCAATGTGGAAGGAAAAAATGAAAATTTTACTTTTTAACACAAAAATGTTACTTTAGCCATAAAATATTCATTTTTACAAGGGAGAAAAGAGAAAGTGCACCCTACAATTTATTATGCATTTTCTCCTGAGTACGCTGATACCCCATATGGGGTAAAAATCAATTGTTTGGGTGCACGGCAGAGGTCGAAAGGCAAGGAGCGCCATTTGAATTTTTGAACACAAAATTAGCTGCACTCATTAGCGGACGCCATGTCGGGTTTGAAGACCCCTTGAGGTGCCTAAACAATGGAGCTCCCCCACAAGTGACCCCATTTTGGAAACTAGAGCCCTCAAATATTTTTTCTAGATGTTTGATGAGCACTTTGAACACCTGGGGGCTTCACAGAAGTTTATAACGTTGAGCCGTGAAAAGAAAAAAAATTTTTTTTACCACAAAACTGTTGCTTCAACTAGGTAGCTTTTTTTTTCACAAGGGTATCGGGAAAAAATGCAACATAAAATGTATTGTCCATTTTCTCCTGAGTACGCAGATACCTCATATGTGGTGGAAATCAAATGTTTGGACACACGGCAGTGCTCGGAAGGCAAGGAGCGCCATTTGAATTTTTGAACGCAAAATTAGCTGCACTAATTAGCGGACGCCATGTCGGGTTTGAAGACCCCCTGAGGTGCCTAAACAATGGAGCTCCCCCACAAGTGACCCCATTTTGGAAACTAGAGCCCTCAAATATTTTTTCTAGATGTTTGATGAGCACTTTGAACACCTGGGGGCTTCACAGAAGTTTATAACGTTGAGCCGTGAAAAAAAAAAAAAAATTTTTACCACAAAACTGTTGCTTCAACTAGGTAGCTTTTTTTTTCACAAGGGTATCGGGAAAAAATGCAACATAAAATGTATTGTCCATTTTCTCCTGAGTACGCAGATACCTCATATGTGGTGGAAATCAAATGTTTGGACACACGGCAGTGCTCGGAAGGCAAGGAGCGCCATTTGAATGCAAAATTAGCTGCACTCATTAGCGGACGCCATGTCAGGTTTGAAGACCCCCTGAGGTGCCTAAACAATGGAGCTCCCCCACAAGTGACCCCATTTTGGAAATTAGAGCCCTCAAATATTTTTTCTAGATGTTTGATGAGCACTTTGAACACCTGGGGGCTTCACAGAAGTTTATAACGTTGAGCCGTGAAAAGAAAAAAACATTTTTTTACCACAAAACTGTTGCTTCAACTAGGTAGCTTTTTTTTTCACAAGGGTATCGGGAAAAAATGCAACATAAAATGTATTGTCCATTTTCTCCTGAGTACGCAGATACCTCATATGTGGTGGAAAGTAATTGTTGGGCGCATGGCGGGGCTCAGAAGAGAAGGGCACCATTTGACAGCAAAATTGATTGGAATCATTAGCGGACGCCATGTCACGTTTTTAGACCCCCCCCCATGGTGCCTAAACAGTGGAGCTCCCCCACAAATTACCCCATTTTGGAACTAGACCCCTCAAGGAATTTATCTAGATGTTTAGTGAGCCCCTTGTACCCCCAGGGGCTCCAATGAAAGTTGATAACGTTGAACCGTGAAAATTATTTATTTTTTTAAAAAAAATTTTTAATTTTTGCAGCAACAAGGTAGTTTTTTTTTTCTCTTTTTACAACGGTATCAGGAAAAAATGCACCATAAAACGTATGGTGCAATTTTTCCCGAGTACGCAGATACCTCACATGTGGTGGAAATAAATTGTTTGGGCGCATGGCGGGGCTCAGAAGACAAGGAACGCCATTTGACTTTTCAAACGCACAGACGCAGTGAACTGATCGGCCGCTGCAGGAGGC
Source organism: Anomaloglossus baeobatrachus (assembly GCF_048569485.1). NCBI lineage: Eukaryota > Metazoa > Chordata > Amphibia > Anura > Aromobatidae > Anomaloglossus > Anomaloglossus baeobatrachus. The sequence goes on from NC_134353.1 coordinate 369,380,025, forward strand.
ACGGTCGGATGAGATACAAAAAGTGCTGGGGATACGAAAAAAAAAAAAAAAGTCAGGCCAAAAATTGAGCAGGGATGTTGATCCGCGCTCAGCGGGACGCACGGACAGATGCGATACTTTTTTTTCCGTATCCCCGACGCTTTTTGTATTGCATCAGTCCGTGCGTCCCGCCGAGTGCTGATCAGGGATGCACATAACGGATCGGCATCCCTGCTCAATTTTTGGCGTGACTTTTTTTCCGTATCCCCGATGCTTTTTGTCACGCCAAAAATTGAGCAGGGATGCAGATACGTTATGTGCATCCCTGATCAGCGCTCGGCGGGACGCACGGACAGATGCAATACAAAAAGCGTCGGGAATACGGGAAAAAAAGTCCCGCCGAAAACTGACCACGGATGCAGATACGTTATCTGCATCCCTGATCAGCGCTCGGCGGGACGCACGGACGCATGAGGTGTAAGAATTGACAGGGGATAGAGGAAAAAAAGAAAAAAAAAAAAGTTATACTCACATTATCCAGAGGATTTGCAGGAGGAACAGCTTTGCAGCAGCCAGCAGGCAGGAAGTTGGACAGCTCAGCAGAAGACCCAGGAAGAAGGACCCAGCGATGGAGGCAGATGTGATGGCCGGTGAAGACAGGTAAGAGGACGTCGGGGGGACAGCAGAGGGGGAGAGCAGAGGGGGAGAGGGACAGCAGAGAGGGACAGCAGAGGGGGAGGGGGAGAGCAGAGGAGGGGGATACCGGAGGAGCTGCAGAATAGAGATCACGGGGGAGGCCGGCAGACTGGGATGTCGGGGGGCAGATCGGGAATGCTGGGGGCAGATCAGGAATGCTGGGGGCAGATCGGGAATGCTGGGGGCAGATCGGGAATGCTGGGGGCAGATCGGGAATGCTGGGGGCAGACCGGGAATGCTGGGGGCAGACCGGGATGTCTGGGGGCAGACCGGGATGTCTGGGGGCAGACCGGGATGTCTGGGGGCAGACCGGGATGTCTGGGGGGGCAGATCGGGATGTCGGAGGACAGATCGGGATGTGGGGGGGCAGATCGGGATGGCGGGGGGGCAGATCGCAGGGGGGCACGGGCAGGGGCCATTACGGGAGCGCGCAGGAGCAAATCACAAGAGCGCGCAGGGGCTGCAAGAGAGCAGGGGAGGAGGGATACCGGAGGAGCTGCAGAATAGAGATGGCGGGGGGCAGATCGGGATGTCGGGGGGGCAGATCGGGATGTCAGGGGGGCAGATCGGGATGTCGGGGGGGCAGATCGGGATGTCGGGGGGGGGCAGATCGCAGGGGGGCACGCGCAGGGGCTGCAAGGTGAGCACAATACTCACCGCTCCTGCTCCTGCGACGTGACGTGACAGCAGCGGCAGCAGCAGCAGTGGCGTGGTACCACTAGTACCAGCCAGTGCTGCACGCTGCAGACATGTTGGGGGAGGGTCCCCAGACCAGCACAGGCCTGGGGAGGGCGGCCACCGGCAGATCAGACCGCCCCACTGCACACTGATTGGAGCGATTGCGCGTCATTGCACGATCGCTCCAATCAGTGCTGCAGGGGGGGGCCACGGTGTCTGCTTGCTTCCAGCCAATGATCGGAGCTGCTGCAGCTCCGGTCCTAGCTGGATTTTACAAGATCACGCTATTTTTGGCATTTTTTTTTTGCCGAAAACAGCGTGATCAATGTGATTGGCGGTTCCGATTTGAACAGCCAATCACATCGATCGCCTATGGGGGGTGGCGATGCCACCCCCCCTGGGGTCAAGCAAAGGTCCCCTGCTGTAAGAAACAGCAGGGGACATCATTTGAAAGCCGTTGCTATGGCCACGGCAATCAAATGAAGTTTAGGCCGTAAAATTACGTCCCTGGTCGTTAAGTCACGTTAAAATAGGACGTAATTTTACGGCCCGCGGTCGTGAAGGGGTTAAACTGGGTGTGGGACCAGATACACCCATCTGCGGCAGCCAGCCACTATCACCTTGGTTTACCAAAAGACTTGTGTGATTAATCCAACAGTGAGTAACCTTCCCGGCCTGACCGGGTGCGCCGGCCCCTACCGCTATCATCCCCTGCACAGAGACATTGGGCCCCGGGGCATCCATCCCTGCCCACGGAGGGGTTAACATCCAGCTGCCAGCCCATCGCCCCTGGGAGCCCCACATCAGCAGTGGTGGTGCTACATCTCACCACACACCGTGGGTGGCGTCACAGACAGTTTTCAACAACCCCCGTACAAATACGCCCCCCCTTTTATTCGGAGTGTTCGTGTTACCCCCGGGTCTGGTAGAGTCCCTCGAGCCATACCGTTGATCCGGATCCGAGCAGCACGGCTGCTGGCACGGGGGCGGCACACCACTGTTCCAAGTTACTTCGTCACACCTCTTGAGATATGCTGTTGGAATACTTTTCTTCATCAAGGACAGGGAAGCTGGTCAGAAATGGTGGAAGATGCATAATGTTAAATACAGGGCAGTCTTGGAGGAAAAACCTGCTAGAGGTTTCGAAAGATTTGACACTGGGGTGTAGGTTCACCTTCCAGCAGGACAATGACCCTAAACATACTGGCAGCACTGCGAAAGAATGGTTTAAAGGAAAGCATATTCTTATGTTTCAATGGCCCAGTCACAGTCTAGACTTAAATCCTATTGAGAATCTGTTGCAAGACTTCAAAATTGCTATTCACAGACGCTCTCCATCCAATCTACAGTGCCTACAAGTAGTATTCAACACCCTGCAGATTTAGCAGGTTTACACATTCGGAATTAACTTGGCATTGTGACATTTGGACTGTAGATCAGCCTGGAAGTGTGAAATGCACTGCAGCAAAAAAGAATGTTTTTTCTTTTTTTTTTTTTTTTAAATTGTGAAAAGTTTATTCAGAGGGTCATTTATTATTCAACCCCTCAAACCACCAGAATTCTATTTGGTTCCCCTAAAGTATTAAGAAGTATTTCAGGCACAAAGAACAATGAGCTTCACATGTTTGGATTAATTATCTCTTTTTCCAGCCTTTTCTGACTAATTAAGACCCTCCCCAAACTTGTGAACAGCACTCATACTTGGTCAACATGGGAAAGACAAAGGAGCATTCCAAGGCCATCAGAGACAAGATCGTGGAGGGTCAAAAGGCTGGCAAGGGGTAAAAAACCCTTTCCAAGGAGTTGGGCCTACCTGTCTCCACTATTGGGAGCATCATCCAGAAGCGGAAGGCTTATGGAACTACTGTTAGCCTTCCACGGCCTGGACAGCCTTTGAAAGTTTCCACCCGTGCCGAGGCCACAAGGAAGGAGCTCCGGGAAGATCTCATAGCAGTGGGGACATTGGTTTCAGTCAATACCATAAGTAACGTACTCCACCGCAATGGTCTCCGTTCCAGACGAGCCCGTAAGGTACCTTTACTTTCAAAGCGTCATGTCAAGGCTCGTCTACAGTTTGCTCATGATCACTTGGAGGAGACTGAGACAGACTGGCTCAAGGTTCTCTGGTCTGATGAGACCAAGATCGAGATCTTTGGTGCCAACCACACACGTGACGTTTGGAGACTGGATGGCACTGCATATGACCCCAAGAATACCATCCTTACAGTCAAGCATGGTGGTGGCAGCATCATGCTGTGGGGCTGTTTCTCAGCCAAGGGGCCTGGCCATCTGGTCCGCATCCATGGGAAGATGGATAGCACGGCCTACCTGGAGATTTTGGCCAAGAACCTCCGCTCCTCCATCAAGGATCTTAAGATGGGTCGTCATTTCATCTTCCAACAAGACAACGACCCAAAGCACACAGCCAAGAAAACCAAGGCCTGGTTCAAGAGGGAAAAAATCAAGGTGTTGCAGTGGCCTAGTCAGTCTCCTGACCTTAATCCAATTCAAAACTTGTGGAAGGAGCTCAAGATTAAAGTCCACATGAGACACCCAAAGAACCTAGATAACTTGGAGAAGATCTGCATGGAGGAGTGGGCCAAGATAACTCCAGAGACCTGTGCTGGCCTGATCAGGTCTTATAAAAGACGATTATTAGCTGTAATTGCAAACAAGGGTTATTCCACAAAATATTAAACCTAGGGGTTGAATAATAATTGACCCACACTTTTATGTTGAAAATTTATTAAAATTTAACTGAGCAACATAACTTGTTGGTTTGTAAGATTTATACATCTGTTTATAAATCCTGCTCTTGTTTGAAGTTTGCAGGCTCTAACTTATTTGCATCTTATCAAACCTGCTAAATCTGCAGGAGGTTGAAGACTACTTGTAGGCACTGTACCTGAGCTAGAGCTATTTTGCAAAGAAGAATGGGAAAACATTTCAACCACTAGATGTGCAAAGCAGTAGAGACATATCTCAAAATGTTTGCAGCAGTAATTAAAACGACAGGTGGTCCTACAAAGTACAGACTCGGGGCTAAATGCAAATGAACATCACAAATTTCAGACTTTTTAAAATGTTTACAAAATCATATATAATTTCCTTTACACCTCACATATATCACATATACTTACTTCTTGGTATTGGAATATGATATTAATTCCCTATAAAGTTTGTAGGTGTAACGTGAAAAAATATGGAAAAGTTCATGGGACATGAATACTTCTTCAAGGCACTGTAGATAAATATTTACGAAAAAGGTGTGTAGATAATAAATACATGTTTTTCTCACCCTTTTTTATCCATGATAAACCCTGCTTAAAAATATTCTGAGAAATTATGATTTGCAGTATCGGCTCTTTCTGATTGTAACAGGAAGAATCAGAAACATTTGTGTACTCTAATGTTGTCATCAAACATACACCCCTCCCCCCTTGACCACCCTCCTTCGATGCCAACATTACAGTCTGATGATGGATTGATGGAAAACATATGCAACTGTGGCTTCGTTCACTATGTGCAGCAGATGTCATTGCACCTCCTGTAGCCAGACTGCAATCCATCCTCATTCTGGCTGTTACATTTGGCTGCATTCCAACTGTGGGTGGATAAAGGGTGTGTTGCTCCAGTTGGCCTCGCCATTGGCTCGCCTAATAGCGTGGAGATCAGGTGTTAGGACTGTACAGCAGATCACATGAACTATTAGTTATTTCTGTGCTTGAAGTATGACGCCTACGCCTTTTTGTATAGGGTTAAGTAAATATTGGCAAGGCACAGACAGTGTAACTCAATTTACATCAGCTTTTTAACACCTTGTGACCGTTTCTTATCAGCGGTTAAATATAATGTATGTCTGAGCAAACTAGGTATTGCCAGTATTGCAGTATCTTACAAAATTGCATATATTTAGAGAGTTGCGTAAAATACTTTATGCAAGACAGACGAGAGGTTTTGCAATTCTCCTCTGATATTAAATAAAATCCAAAATAAGGACAATCCTATAGACTATATAAAAAATTAAGATGCTTCAGTGAAATACTATAACTTTGTAATGGCTTTGTTCATTATACGTGAGATATTCTATGATAGGAGTGGATGCTACCCAAGAATTACACCTTGTAAAAGGTCTTGGATACAAACATTTCTGCACTAAAATCTGCCTTGTGGAGACATTATCTTGTTCTACAGATAAATTTGGTTAGACCAAATAATAAATGTTCCATAAATTTCAAATTGAAATTGATAAAAAATGGCAGACCTCAAAGTTGGCACTGCTTTGGCACAATATGCATGAAATTAGTCTATAAAGATAGCCAAGATACAATTCTTGAATTAAGCTTATGTCACACACAATGACGTCACTGTTAAGTCACCATTTTCTGTGACGTAGCAGCGACCTTGTAAGTCGTTACATGATCGCTAGTGAGCTGTCAAACATGTAGTTTTAAGCAACGATGGAGCAGCGATCAAAACGGCCTCGATGGTCGTTGGGACGTGTCACACGTGTCGCTGTGCGACGACTCAGACCTTGATAGAGGCGTGGTGTTTACACCTAGACGTGTCTTTGCGTTGCCTTTTTCACACCTCTCTGTTTCAATTGGTGATCGCTACAGCGCATTTACGTTGCCATTATCACGCCCCTCTGTTGCGATTGGTGATCACTACAGCGCCTTGATAGCACTCTCCTCGAGGATAAAATTTGGATAAAAATAAAACGTAATGTAATGGTCCTTTGTATGAAGTAAAGAACACTCATTTCATGATATGTCTGTGCCATCTTCCAGCTGTTTCTTGGACTTCATTTAGCCAGGTTCTTGAAAAATAATGCAGCTGGTTTCATAGCATCATCACAGTACCTGGGGCTTAAGAATGTGGCAATCTCGCTACATTACTCCTACAGTCTTACATTGTATCTGAGTCTAATGGAGGCAGGTACAGTTAAATAAAGGGTGAAGGTGCTGGTTCAGCATCACGTCTCCCCTAATCTGCATTCCAACCCTAATTATAGGAAAATTAATATTCCTACAGTGAAAGCATTAGCTATGGTTCTGATAGGAATATGCACTTATAATGAGGATTCTCATACATTTCGGGAAGATAATATCTTCAACAAGTATCCCAGGCCAAAAGCTTAATTTTCTCTAAGGCCCCTTTCACACATCAGTTTTTTGCCATCAGTCACAATCTGTTGAATTTTGAAAAAAAAACGGATCGATGACTGATGCCGCTGGATCCGTTTTTTTCTCATAGACTTTGTGAGGTAGCAGCGTTGTTTGGGCAAAAACGTGAGGCAGTGAGGCAGCAGCGTGTTCACACCAACAGTCTATTTATTGTTGCAGCATAAATAGATCCAATTTCCCACTGTCAAAGTCTCTTCCGGATCACAGCCGATGCATATAGACAAATTCTTTGCATCAAAAAGTCTTGTTACCTTAGGACCCCGTTAACCGCAGGGATCTGTGTGTAAGGTTCTCCTAGGCTCACACTCTTGGCCTGTGTTCACTCCACACAGAGCTAGCCCAGCTCACACAGCATGTGTTAGCTTCACCAAGCCTGGCTCTCAACTGAGACACATCCTGCTGTGCTCTGCATGATTTAACCGAAAATGCCGGACATGAGGATTGCTACAAAACCTGGACTGGGAGGAGGGATCTGTCTCCCTGTTACCCTTTGTGCTATACTCCCAGTAATAGCTATAGCAAACTCAGAGGGTTTCCAGACACATTCTGGGGGACACATAGCGGTCTTCAAATATTACCCCTGTCACTGCCTCACATATCCCCCCCCTCAGTTCAAACGGGCGGGGTTGAACTTTTGCCAACATACAGGGACCTCTGGACAGGGCATCCGCATTGCCCTGCAACCTACCAGCCCGGTGTTCCACAGAAAAGTGAAAGTTCTGCAAGGAGAGAAACCACCTGGTGACTCTAGCATTTCTCTCCTTAGCATTCCTCATCCAGACCAAAGGGGAGTGGTCTGTCACCAGGCGAAAGTGTCGCCCCAGCAGGTAGTAGCGGAGGGATTCCAGAGCCTATTTTATGGCCAGGCACTCCTTCTCCACTATGCTATAGTTCTTCTCTGCCGGGGTGAGTTTTCTACTCAAATAGGTGACCGGGTGCTCCTCTCCATCTACCTCCTGGGACAGAACTGCACCCAGACCCACCTCAGAGGCATCTGCCTGTACTATAAACTCCTTTTGAAAGTCAGGGTTGACAAGGACAGGCTGACCACATAGGACTACCTTTAGCACCTGAAAGGCTTCCTCTGCTTGTGTATTCCAGTGGACCATGACTGACTTCTTCCCTTTTAAAAAATCGGACAAAGGCGCCGACCTTCCAGCAAAATTGGGTATGAATCGTCGGTAATACCCCATTATACCCAGAAAGGCTCTTACCTGTTTTGTGGTAAGGGGACGAGGCCAGTTTTGAATTTTGTTTACTTGTGGCTTGATAACTCCTTGGCCTATCACATACCCCAAGTAACGGGCTTCTTTGAGACCCATAGCACATTTGCTTGGATTCACCGTCAGACCACCAGCTCTGAGCGAATCCACCACCGCTTGTACCTGAGATAAGTGGGTGCTCTGCTATAGATGATGATGTCATCCAAATATGCGGAGGCATATGGTTGATGGGGTTCTAACACTATGTCCATTAATCTCTGAAACGTGGCCGGAGCCCCATGTAAACCAAATGGCAAGACGACATAGTGATAGAGCCCCCCTGGCGTGACAAAAGCGGTCTTTTCTTTTGCCGCCTCTGTCAGCGGCACCTGCCAGTAACCTTTAATGAGATCGAGAGTCGTGAAGTACTGGGCCCGTCCCAGTCTCTCTATCAGCTCGTCGACCCTGGGCATGGGATACATATCAAATTTCGAAACCTCATTTAACTTTCGGAAGTCATTACAGAATCTTAAAGAACCGTCTGGTTTCGGGATCAGTACAATGGGACTGGCCCATTCGTTCGTGGATTTTTCAATAACCCCTAGTTGCAGCATCTTTTTTACCTCCTCCGCAATAGCTTGCCTACGAGCCTCTGGTACACGGTATGGCCTCAGGCGTACCCTTACTTGAGGCTCGGTGACAATATCATGGTAGATTACGGTTGTTCGGCCTGGTAGGCTTGAGAACACATCCGTATTTCACTGCACTAACCTCCGAGACTCCTGTCTCTGCTGTTTTGAGAGAGAATCCCCTATCCTCACTCCCAATTCATCATCAGGGGACTCCTCCTTTGTTGTTGTCAAGGCACCTGAAAAGATTAGGTCCAACGTTACGTCAGCCACCATACATTCCCTGTCTTTCCATGCCTTCAGCAGGTTTACATGGTAGATTTGCTCTGGTTTTCTTCTACCTGGCTGATACACCTTATAGTTTACTTCCCCCACTTTCTCCCGGATCTCATAGGGACCTTGCCATTTGGCTAAGAACTTACTTTCTGCAGTAGGTATCAGGACTAAGACACGATCTCCCGGTTTAAAAGACCTGATGGAGGCCTTTCTATTATACTGAGTACTTTGGGCTGCCTGAGCATCCAGCAAATGCTCTTTAACAATGGGCATTATTGCCGTGATACGATCCTGCATACCCATAACCAGGGCTGTATTTTGCCTTCATGCTGCCCTAGGCACTTTAAGTGGTCGCGCCCCTTAGTGACAACGTAACACTGAGTTTTCGCACACGACATCTGTTTAAGGCAGATCTACTCTGTAAAACACTTGAAAAAGTATCAATGAGAAACGAAGGGCACTAACCCCCCCCCAATGGGAATCACCACGGGCACATCAAAACATAGCATGAGTATAAAATATTCCCACCGTCCCCACTTATATACTGTGACTGTCACACTGCCCCTAATAAACTACACACTGCCCTCCCTTATAAATTATATCCACCACACCTTCCTCAATTATGAAATATGATCTGCACACTGTCCTCACATCATGCTGCCCCCTCCTCACAGTGTCCCATGCATGCTGCCCCCTCCTCACAGTGTCCCATGCTTGCTGCTGCCCCCTCCTCACAGTGTCCCATGCATGCTGCCCCCTCCTCACAGTGTCCCATGCATGCTGCCCCCTCCTCCCAATGTCCCATGCATGCTGCCCCCTCCTCACAGTGTCCCATGCATGCTGCCCCCTCCTCACAGTGTCCCATGCATGCTGCCCCCTCCTCACAGTGTCCCATGCATGCTGCCCCCTCCTCACAGTGTCCCATGCATGCTGCCCCCTCCTCACAGTGTCCCATGCATGCTGCCCCCTCCTCCCAATGTCCCATGCATGCTGCCCCCTCCTCACAGTGTCCCATGCATGCTGCCCCCTCCTCACAGTGTCCCATGCATGCTGCCCCCTCCTCACAGTGTCCCATGCATGCTGCCCCCTCCTCACAGTGTCCCATGCATGCTGCCCCCTCCTCACAGTGTCCCATGCATGCTGCCCCCTCCTCACAGTGTCCCATGCATGCTGCCCCCTCCTCACAGTGTCCCATGCATGCTGCCCCCTCCTCACAGTGTCCCATGCATGCTGCCCCCTCCTCACAGTGTCCCATGCATGCTGCCCCCTCCTCACAATGTCCCATGAATGCTGCCCCCTCCTCAGTGTCCCGTGCATGCTGCCCCTCTCCATGAGCTCCTAATGCTGCCTTCCTCTTTTCCATAATGTCACCTCCATGCTGCCCCATTCATCCTAAGACCACCACACTAACGCTTATGCTGAGACCCCCCCCACACACACTACCCCACTCTTGATATTGACTCCCCTACATTGTTCCACTCCATACTGAGCCCAGACATGCTGCCCCTTCTCCATAATGAGCTCCCAATGCTGGCCCCCTCTTATTCTGAGCCTTTACACTCCCCCCCATCGATATTGTCATTGCTCTATCCCTCAACCCTTGTCCTCTGTCTCTAGCATTGGCCCCTCTCTCCCATTCCCCCAGCAGCAGCCGCTCTCTCCCGCCTTCACCAGCAGCCTCTCCCCCAGCATCAGCCTCTCTCTCCCCAGCATCAGCCTCTCTCCCCCCAGCCTCCCCCAGCTTCAGCCTCTCTCCCCCAGCTTCCCCCAGCATCAGCCTCTCTCCTCCCAGCCTCCCCCAGCATGAGCCTCCTCCAGCATCAGCCTCTCTCCTCCCAGTCTCCCCCAGCATGAGCCTCCTCCAGCATCAGCCTCTCTCCTCCCAGCCTCCCCCAGCATGAGCCTCCTCCAGCATCAGCCTCTCTCCTCCCAGCCTCCCCCAGCATCAGCCTCCTCCAGCATCAGCCTCTCTCCTCCCAGCATCAGCCTCCTCCAGCATCAGCCTCTCTCCTCCCAGCCTCCCCCAGCATCAGCCTCCTCCAGCATCAGCCTCTCTCCTCCCAGCCTCCCCCAGCATCAGCCTCCTCCAGCATCAGCCTCTCTCCTCCCAGCCTCCCCCAGCATCAGCCTCCTCCAGCATCAGCCTCTCTCCTCCCAGCCTGCCCCAGCATCAGCCTCCTCCAGCATCAGCCTCTCTCCTCCCAGCCTCCCCCAGCATCAGCCTCCTCCAGCATCAGCCTCTCTCCTCCCAGCCTCCCCCAGCATCAGCCTCCCTGCTCCCAGCATCAGCCTCCCTCCTCCCAGCCTCCCCCAGCATCAGCCTCCCTGCTCCCAGCATCAGCCTCCCTCCTCCCAGCCTCCCCCAGCATCAGCCTCCCTGCTCCCAGCATCAGCCTCCCTCCTCCCAGCCTCCCCCAGCATCAGCCTCCCTCCTCCCAGCCTCACCTTCCCCCTCCCAGCCTCAGCCTCCCTCCTCCCAGCCTCAGCCTCCTTCCTCCCAGCCTCCCCCAGCCTCAGCCTCCCAGCTTCCCCCAGCATCAGCCTCTCTCCTCCCAGCCTCCCCCAGCATCAGCCTCCCCCAGCCTCAGCCTCCCTCCTCCCTCCCTCCTCCAAGTCTCTCTCAGCATCAGCTTCCCTCCTCCAAGCCTCACCCCCCCCTCCCAGCCTCCCCCAGCATCAGCCTCCCCCAGCCTCAGCCTCCCTCCTCCCTCCCTCCCTCCTCCAAGTCTCCCTCAGCATCAGCTTCCCTCCTCCAAGCCTCACCCCCCCTCCCAGCCTCCCTCAGCATCAGCCTCCCTCAGCATCAGCCTCCCCCTCCCAGACTCCCCCAGAATCAGCCTCTCTCCTCCCAGCCTCCCCCAGCATCAGCCTCCCTGCTCCCAGCATCAGCCTCCCTCCTCCCAGCATCAGCCTCCCTCCTCCCAGCCTCCCCCAGCATCAGCCTCCCTCCTCCAAGCCTCACCTTCCCCGTCCCAGCCTCCCTCCTCCCAGCCTCCCTCCTCCCAGCCTCCCTCCTCCCAGCCTCCCCCAGCCTCAGCCTCCCAGCCTCCCCCAGCCTCAGCCTCCCTCCTCCCAGCCTTCCCCAGCTTCAGCCTCCCTCCTCCCAGCCTCCCCTAGCCTCAGCCTCCCTCCTCCCAACCTCCCCCAGCATCAGCCTCCCTCCTCCCAGCCTCCCCTAGCCTCAGCCTCCCTCCTCCCAACCTCCCCCAGCATCAGCCTCCCTCCTCCCAGCCTCCCCTAGCCTCAGCCTCCCTCCTCCCAACCTCCCCCAGCATCAGCCTCCCTCCTCCCAGCCTCCCCTAGCCTCAGCCTCCCTCCTCCCAACCTCCCCCAGCATCAGCCTCCCTCCTCCCAACCTCCCCCAGCATCAGCCTCCCTCCTCCCAACCTCCCCCAGCATCAGCCTCCCTCCTCCCAGCCTCCCCCAGCCTCCCCCAGCATCAGCCTCCCTCCTCCCTCCCTCCTCCAAGTCTCCCTCAGCATCAGCTTCCCTCCTCCAAGCCTCACCCTCCCCCTCCCAGCCTCCCTCAGCATCAGCCTCCCTCAGCATCAGCCTCCCCCTCCCAGACTCCCCCAGAATCAGCCTCTCTCCTCCAAGCCTCACCTTCCCCCTCCCAGCCTCCCTCCTCCCAGCCTCCCTCCTCCCAGCCTCCCCCAGCCTCAGCCTCCCAGCCTTCCCCAGCCTCAGCCTCCCCCAGCCTCAGCCTCCCCCAGCCTCAGCCTCCCTCCTCCCAGCCTTCCCCAGCCTCCCCCAGCCTCAGCCTCCCCCAGCCTCAGCCTCCCTCCTCCCAGCCTTCCCCAGCTTCAGCCTCCCTCCTCCCAGCCTCCCCTAGCCTCAGCCTCCCTCCTCCCAACCTCCCCCAGCATCAGCCTCCCTCCTCCCAGCCTCCCCTAGCCTCAGCCTCCCTCCTCCCAACCTCCCCCAGCATCAGCCTCCCTCCTCCCAGCCTCCCCTAGCCTCAGCCTCCCTCCTCCCAACCTCCCCCAGCATCAGCCTCCCTCCTCCCAGCCTCCCCCACCATCAGCCTCCCTCCTCCCAGCCTCCCTCCCTCCTCCAAGTCTCCCTCAGCATCAGCTTCCCTCCTCCAAGCCTCACCCTCCACCTCCCAGCCTCCCTCAGCATCAGCCTCCCTCAGCATCAGCCTCCCCCTCCCAGACTCCCCCAGAATCAGCCTCTCTTCTCCCAGCCTCCCCCCCAGCCTCAGCCTCTCTCCCCCCAGCCTCAGCCTCTCTCTCTTCCCAGCCTCCCCCCAGCCTAAGCCTCTCTGTCTTCCCAGCCTCAGCCTCTCTCTCTCTCTTCCCAGACTCCCCCCAGCCTCAGCCTCTCTCTTCCCAGCCTCTCTCTCTTCCCAGCCTCCCCCAGCCTCAGCCTCTCTTTCTTCCCAGCCTCCCCCCAGTCTCAGTCTCTCTCTCTTCCCAGCCTCAGCCTCTCTCTCTCTTCCCAGCCTCCCCTCAGCCTCTCTCTTCCCAGCCTCTCTCTCTTCCCAGCCTCAGCCTCTCTGTCTCTCTTCCCAGCCTCCCCCCAGCCTCTCTCTCTTCCCAGCCTCACCCCAGCCTCTCTCTCTTCCCAGCCTCACCCCAGCCTCTCTCTCTTCCCAGCCTCACCTCAGCCTCTCTCTCTTCCCAGCCTCACCCCAGCCTCTCTCTCTTCCCAGCCTCCCCCCAGCCTCTCTCTCTTCCCAGCCTCCCCCAGCCTCAGCCTCTCTCCCCCCAGCCTCCCCTTGCATGATTACAGTGGACAAAAAGAGGCATCGCAATTTGCAACGATCAGCAACTAACCTGTAAGGAGCCCATACATTCTAGGCTCTGCCTCTGCCTTACCTGCTCCGGTGCCCGCCGCCCTGCTCTGGCTTGCTCCAGCTTCAGACGCGTCCTCCTCCACGGCGTGTGTCATCTGCAGCATTGGACGCTGCAGCACGGGGCAGTCAGCTGAATGTCGCGCCCGCGCGCCTCTGACCCCGGAAGTGCAGGCCATGGAACTTCCGGGGTTAGTCAGCTCACTATGCCCGCCATGTATTGAAATAGACAGCAGAAGTGCGCCTCCCCTCCCCCCCCCCGGAACACAGCCGAGTGTAACGGAGGGAGGGACGGGGGGCGGGGATGTAAAAAAAAAAAAAAAAAAATTTATAAATTTTTTTTTTTTTTTTTGCTGCCAGAAAGTGCCGCCCCCCGCAACGTGCCACCCTAGGCACGGGACCACGGGTGCCTAGTGGCAAATACGGCCCTGCCCATAACGTATTCCACTGTGCTTTTGTGAGGGGTGGGCTCCTGTTCCCAAGTTTCCTTAACTATATCCAGCAGTCCCCGCGGATGTCTGCCATACAGTAACTCAAATGGCGAGAACCCGGTGGAAGATTGTGGGACCTCGCGGATAGCGAACATTAAATAGGGCAATAACATGTCCCAATCTTTCCCCTCTTTGGAGACCACCCTTTTCACCATAGCCTTCAGAGTTTTATTAAAACGTTCCACTAGACCATCAGTCTGGGGATGGTACACTGACGTGCGTAGCTGCTTGATCTGGAGGAGTTTGCACAGTTCCTTTGTAATTTTAGACATAAAGGGAGTGCCCTGATCGGTCAGGATTTCTTTGGGTAACCCCACGCGACAGAACATAGCAAACAACTCCCGAGCAATAAGCCTCGCCGAGGTGTGACGTAGTGGAATGGCCTCTGGATAACGTGTCGCGTAATCCATCACTACCAGGATGTGCTGGTGACCACGGGCTGATTTTACAATGGGTCCGATCAGATCCATAGCAATCCGCTCAAAAGGCACCTCTATAATGGGTAAAGGTATCAGAGGACTACGGAAACGGTGCGTTGGTGCGGTCAACTGACAAACTGGGTAGGACTCACAGAACCTCTTAATTTCTGCGCCGACCCCTGGCCAGTAAAACCGCTGAAACATGCGTTCCCGCGTTTTCTCTTCACCTAGGTGCCCACTCATTAGGTGGTTATGAGCCAATTCCAAGGTCTGACGGCGGTACGGCTGAGGGACCACCAACTGTTCCACTATTTCCCCCCGGATTGTATCAACCCGATAGAGCAACTCTCGCTTTAGAGCCATGTAGGGAGTTTCCAGCCTGGCACCAGGCCGCTGGGGTACCCCATCAATTACCTGTACATTTCCACGTCCAGGAGCCAATGTGGGGTCCCGGAGCTGTGCTGTTCCGAAATTATCTGGAGACACGTTCAACTCCGGGATTGCCTCGGGTGGCTCAACCTCTCCTGCCATTACCTCTAGGGGAAACCTGGCAGGGTTATACTCTGTCCCTATACTGGTGACCCCTACGGTAGGTATCCCTGAGTCGGGATCGTCCGGCTCAGGGCCTGGTTCAATCATACACCTCGGAGGGCTAGGTCGCCTCCCATATAATGTCCAGAACAGGGGCAAGTCTCTTCCCAAAATAACAGCATATGGAAGTCTTTTCATCACCCCCACTTCATGTTGAACCTCTCCACACGAGGTAGCAATGGTGACCCTTTCCATAGGGTATTCACGTAGGTCTCCATGAATACAAAGTACCCCTACTTTATGTCCCGTAGGGTTTTCCCCGGAGACCAAGGAGGCATGTACAAGAGTCACTACACTTCCTGAGTCCAACAAAGCCTCTGCTGTATAGCCATTAACACGTACTTTGCAGAGATGGGGCTCCTCCCCCATAGTAACAGTGCTCACGGTACAAACAGTATGGGCATACATGGATACCCGGCGAGCGTACCGGCAGTCCATGGGTTCTGATGTGAGTGGGCACTGTGCCATCACATGCCCGAGCTGATGGCACCGCCAGCACATAACAGCAGAGGTGTCCCTGTTTCGGGTGTCTGACTTTGGGGAACCGGGACTCCGGCTGACCTTAGTCTGGGGTTTACTCTCTGCCAGGGCTGAAGACGGGGCAGCACCCGAGGAGGGACGGGAGTCTTTTACCAACTGTGAAGGGGGCGTATCCCTACGGAGTGCCCGCCGTGAAGCAGAGTCCCGGACCAACTCCTGGGTAGCTGTGTAGCGTTCCACCAAATTCACTAGCTGGTCTAGGGTACCGGGGTCCCCCTGTCCCACCCACTGTTGAATGGGGGCTGGCAAAGTCCGCACAAACCGTTCAATCACCACCCGCTCAATCATCTGTCCGGGGTTCAAGGTCTCCGGCTACAGCCATTTTTTTACAAGGTCCAGTAAGACATGGGCCTGTGAGCGTGCAGGTTTTCCCTCCTCAAAGGACCACTGATTCAATGAAAATGCCGGACATGAGGATTGCTACAAAACCTGGACTGGGAGGAGGGATCTGTCTCCCTGTTACCCTTTGTGCTATACTCCCAGTAATAGCTATAGCAAACTCAGAGGGTTTCCAGACACATTCTGGGGGACACATAGCGGTCTTCAAATATTACCCCTGTCACTGCCTCACAACTTGTATTAGCGATGGATTGTGACGGATGGCCTCACGTTTCATCCGTCGTTCGACTGATCCGTCGAAAATTCTTTGTCTGTCGGACAGAGACAACGAACAAAGTAACGTTTTTTGTCTACATTGAAAAAACGAACAGCGACGGATCCGTCATCGTCCGTCGTTTGGTAGAATGGAAGCTTATGGGCGCAAGATCCATCAAATGACGGAATCCTGTGACAGATCCATTTTTTAACTGAGCATGCTCAGATGGGGTGTAAAAACACTGTATATATAACGTTTGGGCTGGAAAAACTGATGCTACGAATCCGTTTTTTCGACATATCCATCGCATTCGTTTTTCCACAATCTGCGACGGATCCGTCGAGCCAACGGATTGTGACTAATGGCAAAAAACTGATGTGTAAAAGGGACCTAAGGCCTCATTTAGACATCTGTTTTTCACATATGTGGTTTATCCATCACACATAGAACAAGCACCTATTATAGTCTATAAGGCTCTTCATGCCCGTGTTTCTTGGTGGACCAGATGTCTGCAGAATGGAGATGTTCATTGTTGATCCATGTTTGCATAAGAGAAAAACTGATGAAGTACTGATGGTAAAAACTGCCACATTCACCAAAGTTGGATGAACATCTGATCCAGTACACTGATGATAATCTTTTTTTTTTATGTATGAGAAAAATACAAATCACTGATTCAGTGAAGCCAAACCAATTTCTAGTGCCCACCGGGGGATCTTCTTTGACTCATTCTTGGTTTTATTTTATTCAAAACAATATCATGAATGTATTACACAATTGATAAAGAATATTACAATAATATGGAGGGAAATGGAAAAGTGTGAAGAAAAATGGATTGTGGTTCATGGGCGTACCCAGCGAGGGGCAGGGGGGAGCAGCTGTTACCCCCTAGAAGCAGGGGGTATTATGACCTGTCTCTGTCAGGTAGCGGGTGCGTCAGGCAGCGTGGGTGGTGAGGAGAGGACTGGGCGGCAAGGTGCATCAGCACCCACCACCCACTAGTACCGCAGGGCAGGCTGAACGCTGCTCCCGCAGCCGCTCCTAGTAGGAGCTGTAAAATCCCGTCCTCATTGCCTGCCGGCCGCTCTGCAGTGCAAATCAGCACAGCAGGGACTGGACTGGAGTGATAACATTGAGATCGACACTCTGCGTGTGACCCGTTGTGTCGAGTCCTGCAGTGCTGAGCGGCCGGCACAGTCACAAGCTGGGGAGACTGCTGGGAGGCTGAGCTGCTGCCACAAGTAAAAAAATGTAAATATTAAATCAGACAGACTGTGGGTCTGGGGAGCTGTTGTATATGATGGGGGGATGAATATGGGAGCCCTATGGGGTCCTTATATGAGATACAGCCCCCCATAAGGCTCCTATCATGTGAGCCCTATGGAGGGGCTGTATATGAGATGCGAGCCCTATAGGGGGCTGTATATGAGATGGGAGCCCTATGGGTGGACTGTATATGAGATGGGAGCCCTAAGGGGGGGGGGCTGTATATGAGATGGGTGCCCTAAGGTGGGACTGTATATGAGATGGGAGCTCTATGGGGGGCTGTATACAGTATGTGTGTTATGGGGGGACAGGCAGATTAGGACCAGGGGGTGTATATCCCAATCGCCAGTCGGGGCCCACCGTGCTCCAGATGGCAATGGAGCTGCTGGCACCCTGTGGGTTAGGCAGAGACTATAGAGCTGATGACTCAGAGATAACCCAGGAGACAAGGGAACCGGTCACGTGTGTAGGGACACGTCAAACCGGACGACAACCCAGTTAGCGTTTCGGTGGAGCGAGCGCTACTTCGACCACGTGTGTAGGGAACACGTCAGACCGGATGGTAACCAGTTAGCGTTGACCGAGAAGACCGCTGCGACAGCGCCCTGTCGGCCACGTGTGTAAGACACGTCAGGCCGAGCGGTCCTTTGATTAGCGTTTCTGGTCACCACTCGTCTGGCCACGTGTGTGAAGGACACGTCAGACCACGTAGTCACACCAGTAGCATTTGACTGGGAAGCCGAGGAGAGAAATAGGGTTCACACACCCAATCCAGGAAGACCCTGTTAACTCCACAGGGGTTCTGGAATACGCTGTCCGTGCGCGTAGAGAACACAACCGGACAAGTAACGCAACAGGTATGCTGTCCGTGTGCGTAGGAGGCACAAACAGACAGGTGACGCAGTAGCTATGCTGTCCGTGTGCGTAGAGAACACAACCAGACAGGTGACACAGCAGCCACAGTCCAGTTAACGCCACTGGATTGCTATAGCACAACTGGAATGGCAGCAAGGAAGCACAGCGCCTGACCCTGATATGCCGAGCCACGAATCTTAGCGTGACAGGCACCATTCGCCTAGCCCTACCTACCGCTTCCAACAAAGCGTATGCCACCATGAACTCTAAATGAAGACTGCCCACCTCCATGTTGTCTCCAGCCCCTTTTATAACCTGGGTCCACCCCAAACCTAGGGTGGAACCACCAAGGTCCAATAGCAGAGTGCCATGTCAGCAGCGACGTCACCAGCGGCCTATCCAGAACCGCCACGTCATTGATGACCTCATGGCAGCCACGCCCCAAACACTTCACCAGTCATTGTCTGATGACCAATGGTGAGGTCCCAGATCATAGGGGCGGGCCTCTACGAGCCAGTCCGGAGTGGCCACGTCATCAGGACACCTGACACCCTCTGCCCTATCAGGGCCTGCCACCTCACGGACATGCTCAGTGAGACCTTACCGGACCTAGCCTCTGATGCACTAAGTGCCTGAGCATGCTCAGTAGCCTGAACAACAGACTCAGAAATCAGTCTATCTGCCTGAGCATGCTCAGTAGGAACATCCCAGAACTTAGACACAGCACGAAGTCCAAGTACCTGTGCAAAGAGGCTATTAGGATTAATTGTGGGAGCATGCTCAGTAGCCTGAACTGAAGACTTAGGGGCACTTTGCACACTGCGACATCGCAGGTGCGATGTCGGTGGGGTCAAATTGAAAATGACGCACTTCCGGCATCGCATGCGACATCGCAGTGTGTAAAGGCTGGATGATACGATTAACGAGCGCAAAAGCGTCGTAATCGTATCATCGGTGCAGCGTCGGCGTAATCCATGATTACGCTGATGCGACGGTCCGATGTTGTTCCTCGCTCCTGCGGCTGCACACATCGCTGTGTGTGAAGTCGCAGGAGCGAGGAACGTCTCCTACCGGCCTCACTGCGGCTTCCGTAGGATATGCGGAAGGAAGGAGGTGGGCAGGATGTTTACATCCTGCTCATCTCCGCCCCTCCGCTCTGATTGGCCGCCTGCCGTGTGACGTCGCAGTGACGCCGCACGACCCGCCCCCTTAACAAGGAGGCGGGTCGCCGGCCACAGGGACGTCGCACGGCAGGTGAGTGTGTGTGTGAAGCTGGCGTAGCGATAACTTTCGCTACGCCAGCTATCACCACATATCGCTGCTGCGACGGGGGCGGGCACTATCGCACTCGGCATCGCAGCATCGGCCTGCGATGTCGCAGTGTGCAAAGTGCCCCTTAGTCTCAGAAATGACACAATCAGGCTGAGCATGCTCAGTAGGCAAAACACCAGACTTAGACTCTGGCAGGGGTAAATCGGCGCATGCATGCGCACTAGCCGCCTCTCCACACTTAGACGTGGTAGAAGGGGGCAGCCAACTGGACGACCCGAGGCACGGCCAAGAATGGCAGCCGGCGCCTGGGCGCAACAGGGACCGCAGCAGGCTGCTTGCGGCTATGGTGGTGCCGGTTCGTAACAGTGTGTTTGTGGGGGGGCTCTAGGACCCGGAAGCACCATGTGACCGGTGATGTTGCCCGGTCTCATGGTGCTGTTTAAGCTCCTGCTCCAGGTTATATTAGTATAAGACATGTAATCAGAATAAAAATTTAAATTTATTTGCAAGCAAATAATTGTAATAACTAATAAAGCACTGCTATAATTACATTTAATTCTCTTAAAATTTTCGTTTTATTCACCTTTTCCGTTCTAATATTTTACAACCTGAACGACCATGGATTGCCCCCTCCCCCCAGTTTTGATCCTGGGTACGCTCATGTTGTGGTTGTAAGGGTGGTTGAATTTTACTGGAAAAGAGGTAGTGAAAAGGAGAGAAGGGAAATAAGGAAGGAAGCAAAGAATGGTAGGCCTAAACTTGATCCCTTCCCTCTCCATCTAGTGAGCACCACTGGAGTAAATTACACTTTTGTATAGTTATTGTCAAATTGCTATTGTGTGTTACTCTTGATACAGTATTGGTAGAGTGTGATAATTTGTTTCCGATTGTTAGTTTTGGGCCTTTGACATTTTTATCCCCAAATTTTAGAATGAATATGGAAATGCAGTAGGGCTGAAATGGAAAATACATGATAACTTCCAATTTTGTAACTTAGAATCTTTGCAAATTTATTTTCCTGCTTAAATGTGACTTTTACAAGAAAGTAAGCATAATATTCACATTTTAACAAAATATGCTGACAAGAAGACATTCATACAAGTGAAAGTTCTGTAATGAACCTGTAATGAGGTAAAATTCTGGTGGACGTAAACTATCATTTATACAAAGTCAATACCCAATGACCTCCTGTGACACTACTGACCTTCTGAAGCTTCTATGTCTGAACAGATAATGTGAGTCTTCCTTATTTCCTCTAATTAAATGGTTATCAAGTCATACACATTCATACAACAAAGTAATCCTGCATAATATAGTATCGTATGTAGTACTATAAGTATTTACTGTTAGTGGGATAACACATCTCATATGGGTATATACAGTATATTTTCTTTAAAATAAGACTTTTTCTCCCTTCACTTATGAGACAATGTAATATTTTATTTTTTTCTGCCTATTGTACAAATATTCAAAACCTGACTATGGCTTAAAGGAGTTGGCCCATAAACAAGATATATTGCTAGATATGAGAGGATCATTTGAACTTTGAATTTGCTGGCTTCTCTGACTTTTACCAGAAGATTCAATTTGCGCTGAACTAATTTGCGCAAATCTGAATTGTGAAAATTGTAATTGCTCTAAAAATACATGTGGGAGAAAGAAAAGAAGAAGAGAATCTGTTGACCATAAGAACTCGCACTCTACAGGAACAAGAGACAGAGAGAGAGAGTGAGAGAGAGCGAGGACCCACTTACCATAAGAGCTTACACTATACAGGAGAGAGAGTGAGAGAGAGAGAGAGAGAGAGAGAGAGGAAGCTGCTGACCATAAGAGCTTACACTCTAAAAAAGAGAGAGGACCCTATTGACAATAAGAGCTTACACTCTACAGGAGAAAGAGGACCCCATTGACCATAAGTGCTTACACTCTACGGGAGAGAGAAAGAGGACACCACAGATCACAAGCGCTTACATTCTACAGGAGAGAGAGGACTCTGCTAACCATAAGAGCTTACACTCTACAGGGAGAAAGGGCTCAATTGACCATAACAGCTTACTCTCTGCAATAGAGTGAGGGGATCCCACTGACCAATAAGAGCTTACAATCTACAGGAGAGATAGAACGTCAGAGAGGACCCCATTGACCATAAGAGTTTACCCTGTACAGAAAAGCAAGAGAGCACGAGAGAGCGGGACATGCTGATTAGAAGAGCTTACACACTAAAAAGTAAGAGGTGAAAAGAGTCAGAGGGGATGCCGCTGATCATAAGAGCTTACACTTTACAGGAAAAAGAGTGAGAGGACCCTGCTGACCAAAAAAAGCTTACACTGTACAGGAGAGAGAGAAAACCTCTCTGGTCATAAGAATTTACATTCTACAAGAGAGAAAGAAAGAGAAAGAGGACCTCATTGGTCATCAAAGCTTACACATTACAAGAGTTACAAGACACAAGACCCCACAGATCATAAGAGCTTATGTAAGCCATGTGCCAGGGTAGGCTCCCCAGTATACAGCAATGTCACAAACGAGAAATAAATGGCTCCATCACTAGATGAATCAACAAAAGTATTTTACTTCAACAAGTGTAACAACAAAACCATACGATAATGTAGCACCCAGGGATATGGGGAACTCGGTTCCGGGCAATATACGTCTTGGGAATGTCACGATGGTGGCCGTTAGCCTATTCCGTGCCCTGGGCCCTTTTTGTAATGGGGATATTTACAGGGGATTGGTGAATAAAGTTTATTCGTGACTCCACTTTCGGTATTGCGGCTATATGTAGGGAGCCGCTGCTGCAAATTGTCTCTACTGGGGTTGGTCTACCAGGTCACCGTTAACCCGAGTCAGGACATTGCTCAGTCACACATTTTCACCTCCACTGTCAACTCTAAACTTCGACTTAATCGGGCTTTACACGCAACGACATAGCTAACGAGATGTCGTTGGGGTCACGGAATTCGTGACGCACATCCGGCCTCGTTAGCGACATCGTTGCATGTGAAACGCACGAACGACCGTTAACGATCAAAATTACTCACCTAATCGTTGATCGTTGACACGTCGTTATAATCCCGATTATCGTTGCTGTTGCAGGACGCAGGTTGTTTGACGTTCCTGCGGCAGTACACCGCTATGTGTGACACCGCAGGGACGAGGAACACCACCGTACCTGCGGCTGCCGGCAATGAGGAAGGAAGGAGGTGGGCGGGTTGTTCCGCACGCTCATCTCCGCCCCTCCGCTTCTATTGGTCGGCTGCTTAGTGACGCCGCTGTGATGGCGAATGAAGAACCCCCTTAGTAAGGAGGCGGTTCGCAAGCCACAGCGACATCGCTATGCAGGTAAGTCCTTGTGATGGGTATTAGTGATGTTGTGCGCCATGGCAGCAATTTGCCCGTGATGCACAACCGACAGGGGCGGGTACTTTCACCAGCGACATCACTAGCGATGTCGCTGTGAGTAAAACCCGCATTAGACTGACTACTGACTTCTTGTCTTCCTGACTACTCTCCACAGTCTGCCCCTCCCACCTGGTCAACTACTGGACTGCAGTGGCTCCACCTCTATGCGGCCATCCATGGTCCCACCCTAGCTAAGTACCATATGGGGGATTTGTTGGGGAAAACTGGGATTACCTGGGTTTTTGGTGTTACAGGCATTGGGGTTCTGGGTAGAGTTGAGCGCGGTTCGCGGTTCGAGGTTCTCCAGTTTGCGGCTCGAGTGATTTTGGGGGCTGTTCTAGATAGAACTAGAACTCGAGTTTTTTGCTAAAGATCGATAGTTCTAGATACGTTCGAGAACGGTTCTAGCAGCAAAAAGACCAGCTAATTACTAGCTGGCTTCCGCTGTAATAGAGTAAGTCACTCTGTGACTCACACTATTATGAAATTTCAGTGTATAGTGTGCGGGAATAGCGCATTCAGATCACTGCTGTATGGATAATGGCGATCGCCATTTTTTTTTTTCCTTTTCTTCCTTCCCTAAGCGCGCGCATGTAGTGGGGCGGGCCAGCATGTCAGCCAATCCCAGACACACACACAGCTAAGTGGACTTTTAGCCAGCGAAGCAACGTCATGTGTGATAGGATGTCCATGTCACATGTCCCTGCATTATAAAAATGGACATTTTCCTCCAGCACGCCATTATCTGCCTTCTGCGTCCTTGGTGTCAGTCATCACTGGCGCAGCTCCTATCTCCGATACTGCAGTGGACGCTCCATACACAGCGCTGTTCAGAATAGGGATAGAAGTTTCTATCAGTCCTTTTAAGGGCTAATACCGGCAGGGTCAGAGCCATAGGTGACAGGTCCGTGAAAACAGAGTTTAACAGCTACACAAGATGACAGCGTCTGTGTAGCTAAGGTCAGGGATTTCCTCGCTGCATTTCCCCATTAGGAGGGATAGAAAGGCAGGCTTCCTTTCCTCTACCCAGAGACCCACAACCCTGCCACTGTACCCTCCTGCCCTTTGCACACTCAAACTCATTGTTACTAAGCCATTATACTAGCAAACACTGAGTGAACTTAGTGGCATCCTAAACGTGGCTGTTGGACTTCTGTATTGTCCCACTAGTGCAAAGATATTTGCAGCACGTCTGCCTGCATTGCACACTCAAACTCATTGTTACTAAGCCATTATACTAGCAAACACTGAGTGAACTTAGTGGCATCCTAAACGTGGCTGTTGGACTTCTGTATTGACCCACTAGTGCAAAGATATTTGCAGCACGTCTGCCTGCATTGCACACTCAAACTCATTGTTACTAAGCCATTATACTAGCAAACACTGAGTGAACTTAGTGGCATCCTAAACGTGGCTGTTGTACTTCTGTATTGTCCCACAAGTGCAAAGATATTTGCAGCACGTCTGCCTGCATTGCACACTCAAACTCATTGTTACTAAGCCATTATACTAGCAAACACTGAGTGAACTTAGTGGCATCCTAAACGTGGCTGTTGGACTTCTGTATTGTCCCTTTAGTGCAAAGATATTTACAGCACGTCTGCCTGCATTGCACACTCAAACTCATTGTTACTAAGCCATTATACTAGCAAACACTGAGTGAACTTAGTGGCATCCTAAACGTGGCTGTTGGACTTCTGTATTGTCCCACAAGTGCAAAGATATTTGCAGCATGTCTGCCTGCATTGCACACTCAAACTCATTCTTACTAAGCCATTATACTAGCAAACACTGCTACCAGTTTAAGGGCCGTAGTTGCATTGTCAGGGATAATTATTGTTGTTTATTCTGCTGTTAATAAAGCTAGACCACCGCTGAAATCTACACCACCTCTCAATTTTTACTACCACATTTTAAGTGCACAATCTTGTCGCTATCAAAATGAGTGGCAAAATGACAGATGCTGGTGGAAAGGGGAAGAGGCGTGTGGGAAAAGGAAAAAAAGGGTTTTTCCGTGGGGAAGGTGGCAAAGCTACATTAACATCTGCTGAAGATAGACCATCTTCCAGCAAAAGTAAGATGTCTACTACTTACCGTGGACAATCCGATGTGCTCCCTTTTTTACGGACACGAACAACTGGATCAAAGGTAGATGATGGTCAAAAAAGGAAAATGCTTGAATGGATCTCAAGTGGTCCAACAAGTGCCCTCTCCGCCACCTCAACTACCGCATCCAAAAAACACCAGTCCTCTGAGTTGTCATCCCAATCAAACTTGCTTTCTCCCGGCTCTGAAGTCTCCATCCGCCCTGCACAGTATGGTGGAACTGAGATGGCTGAGTCTGCAGAGCTGTTCAGTCACACTATAGCCTGGGAATCAGAGGTCTGCTCCCAAGCTACAGTGAGTACAGACCTGGAAATGGTCTGCAGTGATGTCCAGAACCTTTGTGACTCTGATTCAGGCCGTGAGGACCAAGTTTCTGAGCATAATGTTGACCCTTTTTCACCAACTGTAACACCTGTTGTTATAGACAATGAGGAACATACTGATGATGATGAGACGCAGATACCAGATTGGGATGACAACTTAAATATTCAGTCAGGGCAAGAAGAGGCTCGGTCTGAGGGTGAGGGGAGTGCAAACACAACAATTGATGAGGAAGTTCTAGATCCCACCTACTGTCAACCCACAGTCAGGCACTCGAGGAGGTCAACAGAGGCGGTGGAGGAGGATGCAACTGACGACGAAGTTACCTTGCGCCTTCCTGGACAGAGTAGGAGTACTGGTAGCACGTCTACAACTGCATCCTCAGCCACCACTGTGCCTCTGAGCACTAGTCGGGGTGGATCAGCAGGTCGCATGCCCTCTAAGCCTTGCCTAGCCTGGTCCTTTTTTGACATAGAAAAAGATCGCCCAAATTATGTGATCTGTAAAATTTGTCATGATTCTGTTAGTAGAGGTCAAAACCTCAGCAGTTTGACAACTTCTTCCATGAATCGTCACATGAATAAATATCATATGTCCCGGTGGGAAGCTCACCGTGCTGCAATGCGGCCTAGCGGAGCGAACCATCCACCGCCTGCCCCTTCTAGTGCATCTGCGCGCTCTTCATCTTCTAGGACTGTGGGGACAGCTGTCACACCTGGTTTTCCACGCACAACTTCCACCACTGTAACCGCAACAGGCAGTTTGCTTGGTAGGTCGTCAGTTGGTTTGGAAGGGGAAACAAGTACGTGTGTACAGCTCTCTCAGACATCGATAGCACCAACGTTGGATGAAGGTGACATCATGTCTCCACTTGCACTTTCCTCACAAAGCTGCATTTTTCCAGGGACACCCTACTCAACACCATCTACACACAGCAGCCAGATCTCTGTCCCTCAGATGTGGACAAATAAAAGGCCATTTCCTGCGACCCATGACAAAGCTAAGAGGTTGACTTTATCCCTCTGTAAGCTCTTGGCTACCGAAATGCTGCCTTTCTGCCTGGTGGACACACAGGATTTTAGAGACCTTATGTCTGTCGCTGTGCCCCAGTACCAGATGCCCAGTCGCCACTACTTCTCTAAGAAAGGTGTGCTCACGCTACACCAGCATGTCGCACACAACATCACTGCTTCCTTGAGAAACTCTGTGTGTGAATGGGTGCATTTCACCACCAATACTTGGAACAGTAAGCATGAACAGGGACATTACATGTCGCTGACTGGGCACTGGGTAACTATGGTGATAGATGGTGAAGGGTCTGCTGCACAATTCTTGCCGTCCCCACGACTTGTGTGTCAATCCTCTGTCTGTCCAAGTTCCGCCACTGCTTCTGTCTCCTCCACCTCATCTGGGTCCTCCACCTCCGCCCCAAGCCTGCCTGGTCAGGCCACCAGCGTTCTAACTGCGCAGAAGGAATCACGCACCCCTCATTACTATGCTGGCAGGAGAGCGCAACCGCATCAGGCGGTCTTTAGCGTGACATGTCTTGGGAATAGGAGTCACACAGCTGAGGAGTTGTGGTCAGCTCTGCGGTCCGAGTTTAATAAATGGTTGTCTCAACTCAACCTGCAGCCTGGTAAGGCCGTGTGCGACAATGCTGCAAACCTGGGTGCGGCCCTTCGCCTGGGCAAGGTGACACACGTGCCTTGTATGGCTCACGTGTTGAACCTTGTTGTCCAGCAATTTTTAACACACTATCCCGGCCTAGATGGCATTCTGACCAGGGCACGAAAACTGTCTGCTCACTTCCGCCGTTCAACCGCCGCAGCTGAGCGACTTGCATCTCTCTAGAAGTCTTTTGGCCTGCCGGTTCATCGCCTGAAATGCGATGTGCCGACACGCTGGAATTCGACTCTCCACATGTTACAGCGACTGTGGCAGCACCGCCGAGCCCTGGTGCAATACGTCATGACGTATAGCCTGGGCCAACGAGATGCAGAGGTGGGGCAGATCACCCTTCATGAGTGGTCTCAGATCAAGGACCTATGCACCCTTCTGCACAGTTTCGACATGGCGACGAATATGTTTAGCGCTGACAATGCCATTATCAGCATGACAATTCCAGTCATTTACATGCTGGAGCACACGCTAAACACTATTCGGAGTCAGGGGGTGAGACAACAGGAAGGGGAGGAACTACAGGAGGATTCATATGCGCAAGGGACAACAACATCTCCAAGGTCCAGACGTTCATCATCACCAACGCGGCAGGCATGGGACCATGGGGGACAGGGATCAACAAGGGCGCATGGTAGCAGGCGAGATGTTGAGGAAGGTGCAGGAGAACATGAAGAAATGGAGGACGAACTGTCCATGGACATGGAAGACTCAGCGGATGAGGGAGACCTTGGTCAAATTTCAGTTGAAAGAGGTTGGGGGGAGATGTCAGAGGAAGAAAGAACGGTTAGCACCTCTATGCCACAAACACAGCGTGGACTTGGTCCGCATGGCTGCGCAAGACACATGAGCACCTTCTTGCTGCACTACCTCCAACATGACCCTCGTATTGTCAAAATTAGAAGTGATGATGACTACTGGCTTGCCACACTATTAGATCCCCGGTACAAGTCCAAATTTTGTGACATAATTCCAGCCATAGAAAGGGACGCACGTATGCAGGAGTATCAGCAGAAGCTGTTACTCGATCTTAGCTCGGCTTTTCCACCAAACAACCGTGCAGGTGCAGGAAGTGAATCTCCCAGTTGTAACTTGACAAACATGGGACAATCTCGTCATCTTCAACAGTCTACCCGTACCAGTAGCACCGTATCTGGTGCTGGTAACAGCAATTTTATGGAATCTTTTCATAATTTTTTTAGACCGTCCTTTGCAAGGCCATCAGAGACAACAAGTCTGACACATAGTCAACGTCTGGAGAGTATGATACAGGTGTATCTCCAAATGAACATTGATGCCATGACTTTGCAAATGGAGCCTTGCTCATTTTGGGCTTCAAATCTTGAAAAATGGCCAGAGCTCTCCAGTTACGCCTTGGAGATTTTGTCGTGTCCAGCTGCCAGCGCTGTCTCTGAACGTGTCTTCAGTGCTGCTGGATGTGTGCTGACAGATAAGCACACGTGTCTGTCCAGTGACAATGTGGACAGACTAACGTTCATCAAAATGAACAAGTCATGGATCCACAAGGAATTTACTACCCCTGTGTCATCCTGGGGAGAGTAAATGCTTGTGGATTTGGAATGTGCTTGATGCAAATCAAAACATCCTGTTTGCAACTAGGGCACAAGTGCTGCCACTGATGGGGTGTCTGTGTGGCCCAATTTTTGGAAAAAAGGGAGACTCCACTTGGAGTAACACTTGCTTACATTGTTTTTAAAAATGATCCAAGATGAACAAGTCATGGTTCAGCAAAGACTTTATCTACCTACCCCGGTGTCATGCTGGGGACGGTTAATTATGGCGTATTTTTGAATGTGCTTGATGCAAATCTAGATGTGAAGTGTACAACTGTGGCCCAACTGCTGCCACTGAAGGGGTGGGTGTGTGTGGGGCCCAATTTTTGGAAAAAAAGGGAGACTCCGCTTGGAGTAACCCTTGCTTGCTGTGTTTTTTTAAAAGGAGCCAAGATGAACAAGTCATGGTTCAGCAAAGACTTTGCTACCTACCCCGGTGTCATCCTGGGGACGGTTAAGGATGGCGTATTTTTGAATGTGCTTGATGCAAATCTAGCTGTGAAGTGTACAACTGGGGCACAAGTGCTGCCACTGAAGGGGTGGGTGTCTGTGTGACCCAATTTTTGGAAAAAAAGGGAGACTCCACTTGGAGTAACCCTTGCTTGCTGTGTTTTTTAAAAGGAGCCAAGATGAACAGAGCTGGGATCAGGAAAAACTTAGCTACCTATCCCGGTGTCATCCTGGGGACGGTTAAGGATGGCGTATTTTTTAATGTGCTTGATGCAAATCTAGCTGTGAAGTGTACAACTGGGGCACAACTGCTACCACTGATGGGGTGTCTGTGTGGCCCAATTTTTGGAAAAAAAGGGAGACTCCGCTTGGAGTAACCCTTGCTTACATTGTTTTTAAAAATGATCCAAGATGAACAAGTCATGGTTCAGCAAAGACTTTATCTACCTACCCCGGTGTTATGCTGGGGACGGTTAATTATGGCGTATTTTTTAATGTGCTTGATGCAAATCTAGCTGTGAAGTGTACACCTGGGGCCCAACTGCTGCCACTGAAGGGGTGGGTGTGTGTGGGGCCCAATTTTTGGAAAAAAGGGAGACTCCGCTTGGAGTAACCCTTGCTTGCTGTGTTTTTTAAAAGGAGCCAAGATGAACAAGTCATGGTTCAGCAAAGACTTTGCTACGTACCCCGGTGTCATCCTGGGGACGGTTAAGGATGGCGTATTTTTGAATGTGCTTGATGCAAATCTAGCTGTGAAGTGTACAACTGGGCCACAAGTGCTGCCACTGAAGGGGTGGGTGTCTGTGTGGCCCAATTTTTGGAAAAAAAGGGAGACTCCGCTTGGAGTAACCCTTGCTTGCTGTGTTTTTTAAAAGGAGCCAAGATGAACAGAGCTGGGATCAGGAAAGACTTAGCTACCTACCCCGGTGTCATCCTGGGGACGGTTAAGGATGGCATATTTTTGAATGTGCTTGATGCAAATCTAGCTGTGAAGTGTACAACTGGGGCACAAGTGCTGCCACTGAAGGGGTGGGTGTCTGTGTGGCCCAATTTTTGGAAAAAAAAGGGAGACTCCGCTTGGAGTAACCCTTGCTTGCTGTGTTTTTTAAAAGGACCCAAGATGAACAGAGCTGGGATCAGGAAAGACTTAGCTACCTACCCCGGTGTCATCCTGGGGACGGTTAAGGATGGCGTATTTTTGAATGTGCTTGATGCAAATCTAGCTGTGAAGTGTACAACTGGGGCACAAGTGCTGCCACTGAAGGGGTGGGTGTCTGTGTGGCCCAATTTTTGGAAAAAAGGGAGACTCCGCTTGGAATCACCTTGCGGTGTTTTACATGATTTTAGAAGGGCGTGCCATGCCTATATCTGTGTCTCCTCCTCTTTTTCCTTGTCCAGCTCTTTTGTTTTCGCATGCGTATATGTCCTTGTCACTTTCCCATGTGTTTGTGTTGTGTTGTGAGTTGTTTGTCACCTTTTGGACACCTTTGAGGGTGTTTTCTAGGTGTTTTTATGTGTTTGTGATTGCCTGCCATTGTTTCCTATGCGATTCGAGTTCGGTTCGTCGAACGTTCGACGAACTGAACTCGAACGGGACCTCCGTTCGACGAACCGAATTCGAGCCGAACCACGACCGGTTCGCTCATCTCTAGTTCTGGGTCCCTAAGGTGGGTAGGCCCGGCATCCTGGTCGGGATGCAAAACCTGATGGCTTCAGGGGCACTACAATAAATTTACCCTAATCCCATTTTTCTGAACCATAAAAAGCCATCACAATGTTATAAAAGAAATTTCTCATAATTATCTCTCTGACACCTCCGCTACTCGCTGCCACCTGTCCAGTCCTCGTCGCATCTACGGATTGGCCTTGGCAGCAGTGAAAAACTCGGCCCTTGGTCGCTAGGCCGAGGGTTATGGGTTTGCTAGGCCCAGGAGGGTTCTGGACGTGCACCTGCAAAGGTTACGTTCCACGACGTCATGGCATGCGCTTCAACCTTTGTGGGTTCAAGCACAGAAACATGATCTAAAGTCCAATATGTAAATTGAGCAATCATGAATATGTGCAACCACTGCTTGGTGGCCACACATGCTGAATACTTTTCTACTTACACAGGTAACTTTAAGACTTCCATTTTTAATCAGTTGGGGTCCAAGATGTCGGACTCCCTGTAATCATTTGTTCATCATCTGTCCTATGGATAATTAGTATACTTTATCTTGCTTACCGGGCAACTCCTTTTAAAGGGGTTGTTCACTACTTGGACGCCCCTTCTTTAATGCTGTATTTCTCCATTTAAAATAAAAAAAAAAAAAACGTTTTTACTCAACAGGGCCATTTCAGCAATGTTGTCATTGGGTCTCAACATGAGAGCTACAACCAACTAGCAGTTACTGATGGGCTCTTTTGCTCATAATTCCATCGGACGTCTCAGTTTTATCAAAGCGAAGTGTGAGCACTACAGTTTATCAGCGGACGCTTTTGTTAGACCCAGTGCCGCTAGGGCTGGAATGATGCCGACATAGAAGGTAAGTATAAGGGGTTTTTTTATTCTACACAGGAGACTATAGCATTTAAAAAGGGACTGTTCCAAGTAGTGGACAACACCTTTAAATGGAACCAATCACCAGGATTTTCCTATATAACCTAAAGCCAGTGCTATACTGGCACTATCAGGCTGAGTCTATACTTGCAATTAGTGGTCATCTTGGATGGTTAGGTTTTAAAATCCAAGAAAGTAAAGTTTATAAAATCACCAGCTTCTTGAGTAACAGCAGCTGAGGATCAGATAATAGCAGGGGGTGGGGGGTATTCATAGTTATCTCCTCCCCCTGTTAGATTTAGCATAAGTATTATACAATCGATTTACTGTTTCACTAGCAAGTCCTGTGTGAGGTCGTTCCCATGTGACCAGAAGGGGCGGGGCCTCAGCCAACAGAAAAATGTTTCTTCCTGGTACCAGCTTTGTTGGCTGAGGCCATGCACTTTCTGGTCACATGGGTATGACTTTACACAGGTCCTGCTTGTCAAAAAGTAAATTGATTGTATACAGTAATACTTATGCTATTTCTAACAGAGGGAGGGGATAACTATGAATTCCCCCCAGATATTATCTGATCCTCAGCTGCTGTCACTCAAGAAGCTGCTGATCTTATAAACTTTACCTTCTTGGATTTCAAAACCTAAACATCCGAGCTGCCCACTACAGGTATGCAGAGAATCAGCATGATAGTGCCAGTATAGCACTGGCTTTAGGTTATATAGGAAAATACTGGTGATTGGTTCCCTTTAAGGTCCTGGATTGTGATGACTGTGTTGTTTTGTTTTATTTTTATTCATACTAAAACAATAAAATATTTAACATTTGTCTCTCTATTTTTAGTGTCCATAAAACCAGCACTACAGACATATCCTGGTACATAATTAATAAGCCAACACAAGTAGGAAAGTGATTAACATCTGTGGTAAATATTTAACTAAGCGCAGTGCCAGTTTAAATATCTGGTGCCCTAAACAGCATATTGGTAACATCAGTGTCAGTTCCAGAAATGTAATGCTTTAACAAGCAAAAGCATAGGTATAACAGATAGAAAATGTTGTGTTATTTCATTATTACTTTAAGTTATCTAATGTCAGATTGCCCAAGCAGATACAGCTAGTAAGCTAGCTAGTTATCCTAATGACCCCAACTAAATCCATATGGTGCAATAGCTGCAGGTCATCAGACCCATAGTTAGTTCCTATTACTTTATAGCCGGAGTCTTCCTTGAATCTGAAGGACTTGGACTATACAGTGGCAAAAACATTGCAGAGAAATCTTTAGATTACAATACAAGTACACGCTTTCCACATTTAAATACATTTACAGATACAAAATTCAGAAGGTAAAGTACAGAATTATATAAAGTATTACATTGTATTGCGTAAATGAACATATTTTACTAAAACATGGCATTTTTGATTCACAAGCCCTGTGTCCATATCCAGCAAAAGCTCTGTTTTCATGGAAAATTCTCATTAACCTCCATGTAAATGACACTACAAACACTTTTAATAAGAGTTTAAAGGAAACAAATAAAAAGAAAACAGGCAATCTATTGACTCTTAAGTTTTCTGTAAATCGACAGTACATTTGTCAGTCATCAAATACAATTTGTCTTAAGGGATCCAACTTTTGGCAGTTTGTAAATTTCACTGCTAATAGCACCACCTTGTGTCTTTCAAAAGTATTGTGTATTATGTTTCTGGATTATGGGTTCGTTTGTTCACATACTGTATATCAGTTGTTTCCTGCCAGTTATCGTTTGGCTGAGCTGAAACGCCTCATGAAAGTGTACCAGTTTGATGCTTATGATTAGACTTACTTGTGGTGCCCCTGAATATATCAGGGTGCCACAGGGTACTGCAATCCTTAACCAGGGTGCAGGGCCTACCCCCAATCACCGGTGTCGCACCATCAGCATGACAAATCCTAGTCACACCTCACATAAACCTGTCAGACACACCAGTGGGATTGGCTAAGCTGCAATAGGGCCACCCACTTAGGGGTCAGGCAGACTGGTGGGAGGGAGATAGTCCCGAAGTAGCCCTCAAAGAGTGAGGAACTGGAAGTTGTAGTTCCCGGTTGGGTCGCAGACAGTGGTCCGGGACCACAGGAGTCGGGGACCGGTGGCAGTGACATTGGAGAGGGTGCGACATACATAGTCTAGGAGGACTGTCGGCATCAGAACCCCAAAAGAACTGACCTGTACCGAGCACAGCGGGGTACAGGACCCTATATCAGGGAAAAGCTTCCGGGGATAGGGTTTTCCAGAAAAACAACCCAACTAAAATCCCAAGTGCCAGCCATCAAGAGCACAGCTGCCATACACACGGGTAGCGGGACCCCAACAGCGTCACTCCAAGGGGCCACAACAGACGCTAAAAATTGTGCACGGAGGTAAAGGTCCGGGCTATCAAACGACTCCGGTGGGACTGTGATGCACAGAGATTCTGGTTTATCTACAGTGTGAGTGTCTGCTTTATATCTCCATCCAGCACCACAACTACCGACAGTGAGTACTCTGTTCCCCTGCACCCAGCGCTCCCAATAATCCCACCAAAACCCCAGAGGCGGGGCCTTCCCTACCTGCGGAGGGACTGACACCTTGCTGCCCCACACAATCTTCCCCGGTACTCCCATCAGCAGCAGCGGTATTCCCCTTACCGCAACCCACAGGTGGCGTCACAAACTACTTCTCCCCTGTAAATATCCCCCTTTTCAAGGATCGTAGTGTTAGCTGAGACCGGGTCCGGACCCCTCGATCCACGACCACCCCGGATCCGAGCACCCCGGTCTGCGCCGGGGCGGCACATAATGAAACATAGTAAACGTATTTTTACCCAACTTCTGAACCAACAAACCCACAACTGGTGCGCCAGATGCCAAAAACAATTATGAAAAAAAACAGTGGTATCAATTCTAGCATCATTTTCCTTCTGGTGTTTCTATACCACACTAAGTGGAAAGAAAACACTGGTTGGTGGGATATATGTTAATGTACTGTTAATAAGGGTGCTGATACCTGTGAAGATCTGAGATTGAGGGATGTATTTGACACGCCCGCACCGTGGCCTGAGGTTAATCTACTCGTTACCGGGCCGCAGTTTCGTTTCTGGGACGCTGTGGGGGCGGCAAGGCCTGATTCCGTGACCCCAGCAGTGTCAGTTAAAAGGGGTAATAGTTTGTGACACCACCTGTGGTACTGGGCCAGAGATAGCCGACGCTGTGGGATGAAGCCTCTGGAGCAGATGGTGACGTAACTTCGTTGGTATAGGTCTCTACAGGTAGAGCTGAGCCCCAGGGCAGATGGGGGTAGTAGTAGGTGGTGGCAGGGGTACAGGCAAATAACGGAGCGACACAGGGATGCAGTCTCAAGGTGTTTACTCACTTTAGCAGGTTCCAAGGTAACACGATAAGTCAGTGATCGCCTTTGGAGTGCTGGGTTTCACAGTGATGGGCTCCAGTCGATCCCGGGTAGTTCGGAGGTCAAGACCGGTATACCTTTCTTATGTACCTTCCCTGGTCGTCTTCCTATGCTGACTACTCTCTCGCTTGTCCCGCGCCTACGCACAAGGTGCCCTGAGCCGGTGTCCGCGGACCCTGTCGGGTGGCTTGAAGTTCTGTCACTTGGCCCAATGTGGTCACCTTCCAGCGGATTCGTGTGTGGGTTTGGCTTTGGTACTAGATGTGTCCATAAGCTCTGGTGTTACTAGCAGAGTATGATGATTCTTCTCCTCTAGCCTAGGGACCAGTCCCCGTTCTGCGGCCAAGTCCCTCCACTCCAATATGTTGTATGTGGAACGAGGCCATGGGACTTTGGCACTTTCCCGTGGACTTTAGGACCCCTTCTGTCTTGTGCCTGGGTCGAGCTGCACCAGCTCCAGACCACAGATCTTCACTCCTCCACTGCTACTTCCAACTGCCTCACACTACAGGGCCCCCAACTCACTATAGTCCACCATCAGGCTCTGTCAGATTAGGGGGAGGGAGGTACCATCACCAGTGGTGGCTATACATAGCATTAATGGAACCAAGCCCTAACCCTGACCCGGTGGGGAGCTGCTAATTGAGGTGTTGTGTGTTTTGTGTGCATACCAGTGGATGATCTCCTCCATACTTAGGATGGAGCACCGCACCTCTGGCTGAGGTGCCGTTCCTCGACTAAAGCCTCAGGGGCGCCACACTACCCCACAGCAAATCCCAACGCGTCCTCAGGCTGGAACAGAAACAAACATACAGTGGTGTTATAACATGCAAAATTTCGGATACTGTAAACAGGGTAAAACATTTTCTTCCCTTTATGTGAGGCGTTATCTTGAACATTACCAACATGATAAAGTTTTACAATATAAAACTTGACAATATAAAACATCATTTTCACACAATCAACTTTGATGAGGAGCCCGTGATGCTAAAGTTCCCATGCACCGCTCCTGATATGTGCAACATCAGCAACTATGGATACAACAAGGTGGGGGACCTACCACAAGCAAACCCCCAACGTAGGCTCTGGGCGTGTGACAGAGTGCTCCTGACCACGTTTCATTACTTCTGCACGCCAGATGGGTTTTAACTCCTGTGGCCTGTGGATTCTGCTAGAAGTCACTGTAACCAGTGCAACTATTTACAAAGGCAGTCCTGGCCACACATAGTCCAGTGGCCCAGTTGTCCATTTTCAAATACACACACACGGAAAAAAAAAACATTTGCAAACATATCAACGTTATCAATACTATCAAAAACCCGGTTAAATTTTTACATTTCTTTAAGTGCTGCTAGACATGCTTATTTCTTGTCTCCAGGCCTGCGGCTTCCCAACTCAGGGCAGTCCATGTGCCCTGGCAAGCCATAGCTCAGGCCCACAGTCTGTGTCCCCTTTTCACAGGGTGCAGCGGTTGTCATGCTGCCTGTAGCAGCACTCCGGTGCAACTTCCAAATGCTGGACGTTCAGGGCATACCACCCCCTTTCACCTTTGTGTTGGTTGTATGCCACTGCCTTGTCGGGGTACAGGTCGTGCTTAGGATGACCCTTCTGCAGGTGAGCTTCCACGTCTCGCCAGGAGACAGAAATGTCCTTCGTGAGACCAGGTTCGCTTAAGAAGCCCCATCCCCGTTCCAGGTCAAACCTGATCACGGTCCCGTGCTTCAGCGGTCGCCGCTCAGAAGGCCAGGCTTTGCAGAGCCGCTGCTTGGTAGCCATGTTGCGGGCCTCCATTGCTTCCCACCTGGCCTGGCGCTGCTCCTGTTGCCTACGCAGTTTCTTCAGCTGCTGCTGGCATGCCACTTCAGTGGCACTTGCGGATTGCGTGGGCTATAGAGGGGCCACCAGTCCTTTGATGCCAGCAGCTGTAACGTTCCAGGCCAAACGTTGAGGAGCCTGACCAGGTGCAAGAGCCGGGGGTGCTGCGAAGGGCCCCAACAGGGTGTCCTGAGCTACCAGGGCAACAGGGGTACTCACTGCTGTTGCCACTCCAATGCCGGTCTCCTCCTCCACCGGGGTGGCGTCACCTGTTCCATTAGGGCGCATCCCTCCGTCACCACCTCAATCAGGGACTCCTACCATCTCTGGACAGTACCCGCCTGCAGTTCCAGCAGCCGCCGTCCCAACCGCTTCACGTCCTCCTCTAAGAAGTCCGGGTCCAGGGCTGGTCGCATTAATGGAACCAGTCCCTAACCCTGACCCGGTGGGGAGCTGATAATTGAGGTGTTGTGTGTTTTGTGTGCATACCGGTGGATGACCTCTTCCGTATTCAGGATGGAGCACCACACCTCTGGCTGAGGTGCAGTACCTCTGTGGCGACTGAAACCTCAGGGGCGCCACATATTAATCACCTAGGCAGGTTTTGATGCAACAATTTTTATTTCTTCCATACACGGTCTAACAGCATCAATAGTCATTATACTCCTCCAGATGACGGCTATCAACTATAGTCCTTAGGATAGTTTCTCAAATCCACATGACGGATATCACAGCCATAGCACGTGAATCCAGGTACAATTTCTATAATCCATGAATGGGCACTAGGACCTGGCTGCAGCCATTCACTAACCACATGTATGATGTATTGTTGTACCTCTCCTGGGATCAGCCCACCTGGATGGGCAGATGTACTCATTACACCCACCCCCTTAGACATTCTCTACATGAAGCTCAATGTATGATGGTTCAAGAATCTTGGTCTCTGTCTCTGTCTCAGTCTCTGTCTGCAGAATTGGATATTAGAGAAGCCCCCTGCAGAGAGGAGCAAAAGACTCACAACTCCAAACCAAATGCAGGACAATGAATCCTACTGCAGACCTGATTACATTAGAGCCCATGGAGGCTAACTAAGATGACATAACAATAAGATCGATATAACCAGCGCTCCGTGCTATAAAAAGTCCAATAGTTTTTAGCTCGTGCCAAGCTCCTCACAATAATAATTTACACATACAATGCAGATATGAAAAATAAAGTTATTTAAACTGTATTCCATAGGTGTGTTTCACGGTTCTCTCTCTACTATAGGAGTTTAGTGACAAGTTTTGAGACTGAGTCACTTTCCGCTGTGAGACTCTGCTATTTAAGCATGTTTTCCTTTCCTTTGGCAGTTGTAGGGTTAATGGCAGTATTACTTGACAGCAAGCAGGCCAATTACTATCCCAGGTGTTTCCAGTTTTGTACTTTCTTGATTCATTAGGATTCTGGAGGTGGAAGGAGCTGGTGAAACTCTCTCTTGGAGTTACTGATGTGGCTTCAGTCTCAGTTCTGACTGTAATAGTCTGTTGTAGTGTTTTCCCCCTGTCTGTCTTCCTTTCCTGGTGTGTTGATTCAGTGCAGCGGTGAGGCTAATGTCCATCACCTGCCCACTCCCTAGCCAGGGACGATTGTAAGGTCATCTCAGAGCTTTGTTTCGGCTTGGCGACAGGTGAGGAACCTGTATAGGGACTGGCTAGGAGTGCAGGGTACAACAGTCAGTTGGACCTCATCTTGAGAGTCCAGAGGCCTCTTGTTAAAGGGAGGTACTGCCACAGTTCTCTCTCTGCTATAAGAGTTTAGTAACAGGTTTTGGGGCTGAGTCTCACTTTCCGCTGTGAGACTCTGCTATTTAACTGTGTTTTCCTTTCATTTGGCAGTTGTAGGGTTAATGGCAGTATTCCTTGACAGCAAGCAGCACAATTACCATTACAGGTGTTTCCAGTTTTAGACCACTCCCAGGCCCTTTATATACCCTCTACTATAAGCAGAGGGTGTCGGTTAAACTTGATTCATTAAGGTTCTCTGGTCTTGGAGGTGGACGGAGCTGGTGAAGCTCTCTCTTGGAGTTGCTGATGTGGCTGCAGTCTCGGTTTTTGACTGCAGCAGTCTGTTGTGGTGTTTTACCCCTGTCTGGCTTCCCTTCTTGGTATGTTGATTCAGTGTAGCAGTGAGGCTAGCATCCGTTACCTGCCCACTCCCTAGCCAGGGACTATTGTAGGGTAATCTCAGGGCTTCAGGTTTCGGCTCTGCAACAGGTGAGGAACCTGTATAGGGACTGGCTAGGAGTGCAGGGTACAGTGGCAGGTGGGTAAAGATGTGCCCATTTTCCTTCTCCCTAGCTCTAGGGCCCACCATTGTTAAAGTGTCCCTGGTGTACCCCTTGTTTGTCATGGTGTTATCACTGTATGACTGTATATTTGGCCTTCTGACGGACCTCCCCTAGTCCATGTGTGACAGTGTAAATCATCTAGTAGCACGCCATTCTGAAACAGTGACTATGCAAGGAAGTTCTAGTAACTAGAGATGAGCAGATCGAGTTGAGGTGAATTTCATGAAATTCACGCATCCTGGAAAATTAGAGAAATTTGTTATTTGATTCGACTCAAAAAAAGAAAAATGCTCAGAACCATTTCACACATTGTTGAAGATTGCATCAGCCATGGAGCAGACTCATCATAACGTCAGGCGCAGCCACTTGAGGTT
Organism: Anomaloglossus baeobatrachus; assembly: GCF_048569485.1. NCBI lineage: Eukaryota > Metazoa > Chordata > Amphibia > Anura > Aromobatidae > Anomaloglossus > Anomaloglossus baeobatrachus. The sequence continues at coordinate 369,419,506 of NC_134353.1, forward strand.
CCCCATAATACCCTGCAACTTTCACATCACATGGTCTAGCACAGCAAATCAGGTGAATTTCACAAGGACTATAAAAGATGAGGGCAGGGAAAGAAGCGACCATTTTAGAGTTTTACAGGGTAGAGACAGTAGGTCAGAGCACACAGCTCAATATTACAGATGGAGATAAAAATGCCTAAATTTGATTACGATGTACTACTGCAGTGCTGAAGAACATTGAAAATAGGAATGCTAATCTCAGTCTGTGAATAATACAAGTGATAAGGAAGTGTGTGACTTGCAGAGTCAGTGTGACTGTGAAATTATTGATCCATGATATACTTTGGAACAGGACCTTAATAACAAAATATTTTTATTCTTGATAAATTGCAAACAAGGAGGGCAGTTTAAATACCCCTGTCCTAATTTTTTACTGAAAAAAATACTGAAATCAAAGCTACTGGTCTTTTGCAGTGTGCTGTACAACTAAATTGCACTGTTGTTTTGAAGTGTACCTTCTTCAGGGTAAATAAGCGTGAAACAGCACCCAAAATAGGAATCATTATTTATACTTGAAGACAAGCCATTGCTTTTTCACTTCAAAAACAGATAACCTGTTTGTGTTCCCTAAATAAAGGGATAATTTTTGCCTGACTTGATAAAATGTTATAGAATTGTTTAGTCATTTTGAGAATAGCAAACCTGTTGCGATTCCAAAAACAGGGAACATTTTTACATTTCTAGCTGAGAAGCCATTGCTTCTTGAATTTCAAAACAACACATCTGTTTCTGTTTCCTAAAAAAACCTCTTCATTTACCAAACTAGTCTCCAAACAGGTATAATTTTACACCACCCCTAGTGAAAAAGCTAGGACCTCTTCTGTTTGCACTGGACTGACATTTATGGCATTTTACCGTACTTTGTAATGCATATCTTTACTTGTATTTTAACACTTTAGGCTACATGTGCACGCTGCTTTTTTGCTGCTTTTTTGGTGCAGTTTTGTTGTCAGAACTTTCTGACATTTGACTTCCCAGCAAAGTCTATGAGAAGTCAGATTTGTCATACGCACGTTGCAGTTTATTTGTCAGCGTTTTATTTGTCAAAGGTTTGTGACAAAAAAAATGCAGCATGTTCATTCTTCCTGCGTTTTTGTCAACATTTTTCACAAAAACGTAGCAAAAACGCAGGGTGTGAAAAACGCACCATAAACGCACAGAAAACGCACCAAAAACGCACCTAAAATTACATGCGTTTTTTGTGACATTTCCAGGCTCTCTCTGACAAGGTGCAGTTTTGGCTGCAGTTTTGGCTGCAGTTTGTGAGCACAAAAAGATGCAGCGTGCGCATGTCAGTCTTTCATAACTGTGCTGTCAATTTTCCTTCATTCTGGCACTTTTTCTATGACTCTCACAAGTCAGCACAGAATACACTAACACCATACCGAACCCAATGGTACAGTGCTCCATTGGGGAAAATGGGGAGGTCAGGAATATGTCCCGACTTCAGCTGGATTTTGAGCTGATGTCAGGACAGGCAATGCAGTGGAGCAATGTATTCTGCTCTTCAGGCAGCACAGACTGTTCTGATCGCTCAGTATAATATTATTATTATTATTATTATTATTTATTTATAGAGCACCATTGATTCCATGGTGAATTACATATTATTATATAATTACTAGAAGGTGGCCCGATTCTACGCATCGGGTATTCTAGAATTTACGTATTGTGTAGTTCATGTATGATTTTTGTTATATATATATATATATATATATATATATATATATATATATATATATAGATGTTGTTGTGTGTAGTTACCAAGTGTTTGTGTAGGGCGCTGTACATGTTCTGGGTGTTGTCTGGGTGTGGCGGGGGGTGAGAGAGGTGTTGTTTGCGTGTTGCGTTGTTTGTGGAGCGCTGTGTGTCTGTAGCATTGTGTGTGTGTTGCGCGGTTTGTGTGTGTGTGGTGTGTTTTGGGGGGAGGTATGTTTTGTGCAATGTGTGTGTTGTGCGGTATGTGCGTATATTTGTGTGTGCAGCGTTGTCTGTGTGTGGGTGTCTGTGTAGGGCAGTTGTTTGTGGTTCCCAGTGTGTGTGTGTGGTGTGTTGTGCAGTGCGCGCGCGTGTGTGTGTTGGAGGAAGGTGTGCACTTCCCATCGTGCTCCATCCCCCATGCAACGCACTCACCATCATGCGCCATCCCCTATGCTGCGCACCCCCCATCGTGCTCCATCTCCTATCCTGCGCACTAGTAAACGTGCTCCATCCCCCATGCTGCGCACTCCCAAACGTGCTCCATCCGCCATGCTGCGCACTCCCCATCGTGCTCCATCCCCCATGCTGCGCACTCCCAAACGTGCTCCATCCGCCATGCTGCGCACTCCTAAACGTGCTCCATCCGCCATGCAGCGCACTCCCCATCGTGCTCCATCCCCCATGCTGCGCACTCCCAAACGTGCTCCATCCGCCATGCTGCGTACTCTCAAACGTGCTCCATCCGCCATGCTGCGCACTCCCAAACGTGCTCCATCTGCCATACTCCGCACTCCCTATCGTGCTCCATCCCCCATGCAGCGCACTCCCCATCGTGCTCCATCCCCCATGCTGCGCACTCCCAAACGTGCTGCATCCGCCATGCTGCGCACTCCCAAACGTGGTCCATCCGCCATGCTGCGCACTCCCAAACGTGCTACATCCGCCATACTCCGCACTCCCCATCGTGCTGCATCCCCCATGCTGCGCACTCCCAAACGTGCTCCATCCGCCATGCTTCGCACTCCCAAACGTGCTCCATCCCCTATGCTGCGCACCCCCCATCGTACTCCATCTCCTATCCTGCGCACTCCCAAACATGGTCCATCCGCCATGCTGCGCACTCCCAAACGTGCTCCATCCGCCATGCTGCGCACTCCCAAACGTGCTCCATCCGCCATGCTGCGCACTCCCAAACGTGCTCCATCCGCCATGCTGCGCACTCCCAAACGTGCTCCATCCGCCATGCTGCGCACTCCCAAACGTGCTCCATCCGCCATGCTGCGCACTTCTAAACGTGCTCCATCCGCCATGCTGCGCACTCCCAAACGTGCTCCATCCGCCATGCTGCGCACTCCCAAACGTGCTCCATCCATCCGCCATGCTGTGCACTCCCAAACGTGCTCCATTCGCCATGCTGCGCACTCCCAAACGTGCTCCATCCGCCATGCTGCGCACTCCCAAACATGCTCCATCCGCCATGCTGCGCACTCCGAAACGTGCTCCATCCGCCATGCTGCGCCAGCATCAGCCTCTCTACCCGCAGCATCAGCCTCTCTCCTCCCAGCATCAGCCTCTCTCCCCGCAGCATCAGCCACTCTGTCCCCAGCATCAGCCTTTCTGTCCCCAGCATCAGCCTCTCTGTCCCCAGCATCAGCCTCTCTGTCCCCAGCATCAGCCTCTCTGTCCCAAGCATCAGCCTCTCTGTCCCCAGCATCAGCCTCTCTGTCCCCAGCATCAGCCTCTCTTTCCTCAGCATCAGCCTCTCTGTCCCCAGCATCAGCCTCTCTGTCCCCAGCATCAGCCTCTCTGTCCCTAGCATCAGCCTCTCTGTCCCCAGCATCAGCCTCTCTGTCCCTAGCATCAGCCTCTCTGTCCCCAGCATCAGCCTCTCTGTCCCCAGCATCAGCCTCTCTGTCCCCAGCATCAGCCTCTCCATCCCAGCCTTTCCCTGGATCAGCCTCTCTCATCCCAGCATCAGCCTCTCTGTCCCCAGCATCAGCCTCTCTGTCCCCAGCATCAGCCTCTCTGTCCCCAGCATCAGCCTCTCTGTCCCCAGCATCAGCCTCTCCATCCCAGCCTTCCCCAGGATCAGCCTCTCTCATCCCAGCATCAGCCTCTCTGTCCCCAGCATCAGCCTCTCTGTCCCCAGCATCAGCCTCTCTGTCCCCAGCATCAGCCTCTCTGTCCCCAGCATCAGCCTCTCTCATCCCAGCATCAGCCTCTCTCATCCCAGCATCAGCCTCTCTGTCCTCAGCATTAGCCTCCCCATCCCAGCCTTCCCCAGGATCAGCCTCTCTCCTCCCAGCCTCCTCCAGCATGCCATGCTCCTCTGCCGACACTCACAGATCCGATCGCATACACTCACACACACCGACACACACCCGATCGCATACACTCACACACATCGACACACACCCGATCGCATACACTCACACACATCGACACACACCCGATCGCATACACTCACACACACACACATTGACTATATTGCACATACGCGCTCATACTCACAACATCCGGAGATACCACATGCTTCTGGCCATGTGATCCTCCGGCAGGTCCTGGAAGGTCACAACAGCACAGTATCGAGGCCGAGAAGCAAGCGATATCGCCGGATGCTGTGAGTGTGTGGATGCAATGTGTGTGTGAGGTGTTTGTGAGAGTGAGTGTGATCTGATGTGTGTGTATATGTGTGTGCTGTTATGTGTGTGCGTGTGGATCTTCCGCCGCTGCAGGACCTTGATGTGCTGGTAACTAGGCTACCATGGTTACCAGCGCATCACGCCCCCCACTCGCACGGGAGCCCACACCAGCATACGGTGGCAAGGCCAGCAATGCGAGGGTAAGTGTCGGCTGGGTTGGCGGCGTACGCTGATGTGGGCTCCCGTTAAGGGGGGGGGGTTGTACAGTACTCACCCGGGAGCCGTGACCGTGTCAGTTCGGGGAATGCGCGGGGGGGGGCAGAGCTAACGTCCATCATTGCGTGAGGGGGGCGGGGCGTGGCGTGGCCGAGTTGCCAATGCCTGCAGGGTGCCGGGGCGAGAGGCCAATCTGTGGGGGGGGCGGAGCCTGGGCGAGCGGCTGGCCAATCCGTGTGGGGGCGCAGCCTGGGCGAGCGGCCAATCGGTGTGGGGGGGCGGGGCCATGGCGAGCCCAGCGGCCAATCAGCTTTGTGTCACCGTAAGGACACAATGTCACCGGAAGGACACAATTTTGAAGCATGACAGACAGACAGACAGACAGACAGAATAAGGCAATTATATATATAGATATAATGTATATGATTATATTATTATATTACAGTTATTATATCTTTACAATAATATATTATAAATATACAGCAGGGTCAGGATCGAAAGTGTTGGCACCCTTGAACTTGTTCCATAAAATGAAGTGTTTCTCCCAGAAAATTAGTGCAATTACACATGTTTTGTCAAATACATGATTATTTCCTTTGTTTATAAGGGAACAATACAAAAAAAATGAGGGAAAAAAAGCAAATTGGACAAAATTTCACACAAAACTTAATATTTGGTTGCACACCCTTTGGAATAAATAACTGAAATCAATCGCTTCTTATAACCATGAATAAGCTTCTTACAGCTCTCAGCTGGAATTTAGACCACTTTTATTTGCAAAGTGCTCCAGGTTTCTCATATTTGAAGGTGCCTTCTCCCAACAGTAATGATGGGCGATCAGTACAATTCTTGGCGCCCAGCACTCATGATGAGTGAACACTACAATGCTCAAGTGCTCGTTGAGTAAAGCTGGTCAGACACACAGGATGGGCTCAACTCGAGTAACGATTATAATAGAAGTCAATTTTTGGGCAGTTCAGCTTTCCACCCACATACAGCCAGCCAGAAACACCTTTTCTGGGGGAGAGATTTTTTTTTCCTTTCTTTTGGACACTCTACATTTGAAAATGTTGTTTTCACCCCCAATGAGAGCCATTCAGAGATTGCAAGTAGCTATTGCTGGGATGCCTGCACTTATCATTCACTGAAGCGAACCTGTGCTTTGTGTTTCATGGTTCATAAATGACAGATACGAGCACTGCGAGTAACCGAGCACCACGATGCTCTATTGAGAACCAAGCAGTGCTGAGTACGCTGTCCTTTCATTACTCAACAACAATTTTGAGATCACCACATAGCTAAGTGGACCTTTTTTGATTGAAGATTAACTTAAAAGATCCCCTTTGACACCATTAACCCCCTGCAATGGTAATTGCGGGTTCTGGTGGTTGCAATGGTACCCCAAGTTCATATGATGACCTGAGGGTACGGTGGTCTATTAGACCCTTCTATAAGCAGGGTCTAATAAGCTGTATCAGTAATATACTGACAGGTCTCAAGTACTGTAGTACACCAGTACTGCAGTGCATGAGACCAGGAATCAAAGTAAAACCATTCATGTCCTAAAGTGGAACTAAGTGAGAAAGTAAAAAAAGTTACATAAAATGTGTACAAAGTAATAAATCACCAAAAGTCATTTCACCACTAAAAATGCATCCTTTGTGTTAAAACAAAAATATGCAAAAATAGTGAACATAATTAGTATTTCGCTTCCAGAATGATCCAAGCTACAAATCTGTCACATTATTTATATCCACTTGGCAAAAACTTTAAACAAAACTGTAAAAAAAAAACCACGCTAAAAATGTTGCTTTGTCGTCATACTGACACACAAAAAATTGAATAAAAAGCGATCAAAAAGTCATATGTAAAAAAAATTCTATAAAAGAAAATCACAAACTGTTCTGCAAAGAACAAGCCCTAATATTGTTTAATTGGCAAAAAAATATAAATAAGTTAGAACTCTCAGGATGTGGCAATGCAAAAACAAATGCAATTTTTTAAATATTGCTTTTAGTGTATAAAGGTAGCAAAGCATAATAAAGTTATAAATCTTCTATCGCTATAATAGTAGTGATCAGGAGAACAAATTGGTCTTGTCATTTTTACTTCACAATGAACCATGCAAAAAAAAAACCCTAAAATGTATAAAAACAATTGAAAAGTGAATTGCTGTTTTTTGTTAATTCTGTATCTGAAAAATCTGAATTAAAAAGCAATCCAAAAATGTACTATACCCCAAAATGTTGAAAAATTAATTTCCAACTCATCCCACTAGAAATAAGACCTCATATAGTTCAATTCGCCAAAATCTAAAAAAGTTACAGCTCTCTTTTTTTTCTCAAAAAAATTGTTCTACTGTGTGATAGTAGCAAAACATAAAAAACTATATAATTAGATTCTATCAATATAGTACCGCATAGTGAACCATGCAAAAAAAACCCCCAAAACTATTCTTGTACTGCTGTCTATTTATTCATTCTACTTCTACTGCTCAAAAATCGGGATAAGGCTCTGGTCACATTTATCCTCTGGAGCGCTGAGCTATTATTGTTGGGGTTTCTATGTAAATCACAAAAAACGCGATTCAGACTAAACTCCCGATGGAACCACTCAATTTAATGAGGCACATGAAGTTGTGGCACCCCTGAGGCTCAGTCGCCACAGGGTATTGCATTTCACTTAAGGTGCAGTACTCATCCCGGGTAAGGAAGAAGTTAACCACTGGTTTTCATTTACACAACACACACAGCTCAGGTGCTTTCCCACAGAACCTTTAATAAAGGTGGTCACCATGACAATGGGTTTTTTCCAGCCACTAGTGAGTCATCAGGAAGGTGGGGGCAGCACAGAGGAAGTGAGAGAACACACAGTTTTTACTTCAGAATAGTATGAGAGACAGAAGAAGTAGGGTCACTGAGGGGTGTGCTGCATAGCTCCCCTCAGAGGGACCGACCAGGAGGAGTGCTTAAGAGCTTTCCCAGGACCGACAGAGGGTGCCAGAACATCAGGGACTCACAGGACCATGGTTGCTGGAGGGCGTGCTTCAGACCTCCTTCAGTTAGGACCTAGAAAACTAGAAGAAACAGGAGACGACCAGTGGAGTTGGTGGGAAAGAGGAGAAACATGGTAGCCGACGGGTGAGTCTAACAGCCCCTTCGGGACCATCGCATTCAGGGTGCAGAACCCTAGGGTGGCGTACATTTCGCATTGCGCCGTCAGAATCTGCAGGGAAGGGGGATTTCATGTCCCATTGCCCACCACAAAGGTCCTGGGGCACAGCAGCATATAGAGTCAGGAGTCAAGACCATGGTCAGCCCACAATTGATTCACGCTGCCTACGGATGGGAACTAAACCCAAGGACACTGGGTTCCTCAAGTAGCTCAACGCCACGGGGATCCACACTGCAAACTTAAGGAAGGAAAGTCTCACACTCCACAACACCGGTTGTGGCCTCTTAATCATCCGGGATCGGCTGGGGCCCATCACGGTGGAAACCGTCACTCCAAGGGTGACGACCTGACACAGTGAGTAAAAGAACTTTCCCGCAGTCCTGGTGTCGTCCCGTCAGAGCCGGCGCCAGTGGCTGCTACCCCCTACCATTGTCCTCCCTGGGGCCGAGCTCTACCTGTGGGGAGCTGGACCATCTGAGCTGCGTGACCATCCACCCCAGAGGAGAGCAACATCTCCCAGCAGTGACTGATCGTTGCCGCATACCACGGGTGGCGCTGCAAAACAAACTCCCATCATCCCCCATATAGGTCACACTTGCACCCTTTTTATTTACACCGACGGGGCCATGGAGCCGAGTCAGGCCAGTTACAGCAACCCCAAATACCACTGGCCCGGTGACGAGTATCCCTGATGACCTGTGGGCGCGTCAAAGTCATTTTGGACTCTGTCTGGTCTTTGTTCCACAATTTTAGGCCTCTTTTTGAAGTAGGAGTGTGGTCAATCATTGTTCTGTGCAGACCAAAAAGATGGATACCCCTGAAACAGACGCAACATAGAGCTCAAAATATCTTTATCTGCTCATTTGAGTGGTTCCAGCGGAGTTTCACCTGAATCATAATGCTGTGGAAATTACATGGAAACTTCAACCTAAGAATTTGATTCTAGCCTTCTGCTAGAAGTGATCAAAAATATTACATACCCAAAATATTACCAATAAAAATCCTAACTGATCCCGCACAAAATTAGCCTGTTAGTAGGGACAGACTGTTGAATTGAATGGTGGAGAATAAAGCTGGAAATCTTTCTCCACTGTTCAGTCTCATTAAAGTCTGAAGATCATGCCAGGACCTTTTTGTCAAATGATAGCATCTTACAACTGGAAGAAAGAAATAAGAAGGTGCTGAACACCCACTGCTCTCCTGACACCCCAGGAAGGGAAAGTCTTCTTCACAGGTGAGAATAATGGGGTGTGTCTGTGTGGCGCCCTGGACTAGCCAGGTCATCACAGATAACACTCACACACCCCCACACCGCCACCTCCACTAGACAGTAACATTAGCCAAACATAAAATCCTTGTTGCCTCCCTCCAGGGTCTGATGTCCACACCAGCTGGGGCGGAGCCAAGCAGTTGGCCCCACCCACCGAGGAGTTCACAGGCCTGGAGGCGGGAAAAGTGACAGAACAGTCTTGGAGTTTGAAGTGAGAGGATTAAGCACTTGAGGTGGAGGAGCGGGTAAGCGACCCACGCCCCTGTGTCCGAGAAGGACCGGCCACTGCGGCTGAGGGGCCCGGCCTGCACCCGCTCACCCTCCTGCCTCCCCCGCCATCCATAACGGTTTCTGTTGCCCCTCCGCTCAGTCCGCTACCCCCAACACCGGTAGCGCAATCCAACCCGTCCGCCCTAGAGGACCGGCCTGGGGGCGTTGTTCGGGAACGGCCTGTGTCCCTCCCGCTGCCATGGAAGGCCCCGCGGGAAGTAGCCATCCGCGACGAGAAGCCGTCGGCCCCGGAAGTGGCTGCACCTGAGACCGTCCCGGCTCCGGCAGTCCACCCGGCCGTGGAAGAACAGGCCGCTGCCGGCCCGGAGGCCCAACCGGTGAGGCCAGCTGTCCCTGAATCCCCCGCCTCAGCTGAGGCTGTGCCGGGCCGCCACTGCAAAGCAGCAGTCCAGATCACGTCACCGCAGGACCCCCATGACAGAGTACCGGTAGTGGCCGGTGTGGGCGCGGTCCAGCGGGGCCCGACCGGGGCGCAGGGGTCTGCCAACACCCCTTATTGGGACAGGGAACCAAACCCGTTGGGCCGGGAGATTGCCGCCAGAGAGCAGCAGAGGGCTGAAGTAATGGCGCGAGTGACTAAAGAAAAAGATGCACTCCGCCATGCCACCTTTCGAGTGCGGGGCCCGGTGTACGAGGGCCAAGTCCGACAGTTTGACATGCGGAGGGGGTTCGGATTCATATACGAGCCGGGCCTGGAGGCCGAAGTGATTGTGGCCTGCCGCGATATCAACTCACATCTTCCCATGGGTCATCCAGGTCGTGATCTGTTGCTGGGTGACCTGGTGAATTATACCTGCCACTGCGGGGAGAGGGGCTGGTTCGCCCTGGACGTTAAGCAGAGGAAGAGCCGCGGTGAGCTGATGCGGCCCCAGCCCCCTCCTCCTCCACCAAGCCGTCCGGATGTGGAGCTGGAAGAGGTCCTGGAGGAGTACGACCTCAAGTAGTGGCAGCGGTCTGCCGTTGCAAGCAAGTTGTCCCCCGTTGGGACCATCAGCAGTTTAAATGAATGACAAAAATCAACCGAAAAGATCATCTGATTAGCTACAGTGATTATTCCGGCCGTTGCCGGCAAGTTGTCCCCAGAGGAACTCTCTGTGTTTTTACCACCCACATGAGGAACTACTCATGAACATGGCCGAGAACTGGCAGGCCACCCACGAACTGGTGGGCTTGTAAATAGTTTTGTGGGATGGAAACCGTTGCCGCCTCCGGAGAGGCAGATTGGAGGAAGGGCCCGCAGCAGAGCAGGCTGGGGCCCGGCCACCATCAGGACCGGTGGCCATCCTCCGGGGGTCAGAGGTCCCCCTTGGACGTGGGGTCCCCTGAAGTGACAGCCGGGTGCAAGTAACCGTACCCGTTCCCGCTCGGGCAGCCTGAACCTGGACTGGGGTCAAGGGGTGCTGCCCACTTCTTAGGGGCAGCATCAGGGCTAGGTTGCTTGGGTGGGAGAGCGGAAGACGTCCGTCCGTCCGTCATTATTAAAAATGTTTTTATATGTGCAACGTTTAAGTGACCTAACAACAAAAATGCTTATATGTTTGAAATGTTGACATGTTAATTTATATTTTACAGTTTTTGAAAAAAAAAAATAAAACCGGTGATGGACGGACAGCCCGCGGACGGTCTGCATTTCACCAAGGGGGAATGTGGCGCCCTGGACTAGCCAGGTCGTCGCAGATAACACTCACACACCCCCACCCCCACTAGACAGTAACATTAGCCAAACATAAAATCCTTGTTGCCTCCCTCCAGGGTCTGATGTCCACACCAGCTGGGGCAGAGCCAAGCGGTTGGCCCCACCCACCAAGGAGTTCACAGGCCTGGAGGCTGTAAAAGTGACAGAACAGTCTTGGAGTTTGAAGTGAGAGGAGTAAGCACTTGAGTGTCTGGGTTTGTGGCCCAGGCAGGCACTGACAGCAAGGTTGAAAGACGGTGGTGGCCATCTGCAGGAGTGGTGAAGCAACGCGGAACCGTAGGACCGGGGTCGGGCGTTGGCCCGCCGGTACCGACCGGGGAGTGAAGTGAAGCAAGCACACACAAGCAGGGCCATCGGACCCCGACCAGGCTTGGAGCCGCCGACAATAGTCAAATCCGAGTGTGACCGGAACCCCAGGGGTTTCCTAACAGCCAAAGACCCGATAGAAGGCAACCGCCCACACCGTGAGGGTATACAGCTACCGCCTAAGGCTAGAGACCCAAGGGCCAGCGCCTGCGGGCAAACGGGCTCCTCCAGCATCCATACACCGGGGAGCGGACTACCGTTGGGGATCCATAGTTGTCAAACAAGTACATCAAGGTGCAGGGAAAGACAGCCGCCATCACCTGTCCGATAACAGAGAACAATAGTAGAGAACGGGTTTTCTTAAGCCGCGCCAAATGATCACTGGTTTAAGTAGTCTGATTAATGAATCTTTATTTAGCACAGGTCTACGCGTTTTTGGAGGCTCAGCTCCCTTCCTCAGGGCCGTGAGGCATAAGAAAACATCAAATCTATTGCAACAGGAATGGACAACACATATATACATTTGATGACGTCAAAGGACCTCCTCTGTTAGAAAAAAACGCGCCGCGCTGTCCCTGCAACCCTGCACCTCACCAACCCTGCCTACCCGTCACACCACCGGGCCCCGGGACCACCGACCCCTACCCAAGGAGGGGGAAAACAACATCCCAGCTGCTCCCTACCATCGCTCCCGGGATCCCCATCACCAGCAGCGGTGGTGCCCATCTTCACCACGACCCGTGGGTGGCGTCACGGACTAAATCCCCCATACCAACCACCTTTTTCACTCACGGGCGAGGAGCGCCGCTCGAGTCCCCGGATCCGGCCCACCGCTCGAGCAGCAGCAGCCGCAGCAGCGCCGGACCCGAGTGTTAGCGAGCACACAGTGGCGGCGGCGTCCTCCCCGCCCGCGACATCTGTTTATCTATCGATCTATCTAATATATTACATCCTATACATAATATAGGGAGTAATATTATTTTTATGGAGAAATTCAGTAAAAGATGGAAGAGGTTCAAGCCACCAGGTGTGGGACCGGGGATAGTTGAGAGATTATTTTGTTTGTATTTTATTTGAAATAGTAGTAGATCACTGCGAAATGTGGGCCATATAAGGCATTAATCAGGTTGTCCAGGCTTGACATAACAGTCTGCAGTCATTCTAAGTGCCTGTGGACTGCTGAATTGTGATAGCATGAGGTGCATACGCTGTCAAAATTCTCTAGAATTCCCAGAGAATAAGGATGTTCATGTCTCCCCATGCTCACTATGACATTCACATTGTCAAAAACAGTTTGTAATTTTTAGTGCAGTGCACATCTTATAATACATACCATTTTGAGTTTAGCTGGCTTTCTTGTTTTTATTTCTTGAATTGGTCGGTGGCTGACCCCTACCTTGCCGTGCACCTCAATTTGGTTTGTTTTTCCACCTGTCTTGATTTTGGCAATTGGTGACTGTTCACATTCAGCCATCAAGCCCTGTCCACAGGTTATTTATTTCATGCAGCATTTGCTTGGGCCTCTCCCGCCCACAGCCATGATTCAGTTATGGGTACGGGATTGAAATGCACCAGGTAAGTGCTGCTATAAACAGTTCTACTTTTTTCATATGTGAGGACGTATGGCACATTTTAAATACAAAATATTTTAGAGTAGGACAACCCCAAAGAGATTTGCCATGACGTGGCGGGGTAGCTCAAGAAATTGCAATTTTTTGCCAAACATCTCAAATTTATAATAGTACAGTTTGGAATTTTTAGTGCAGTGCACATCTTATAATACTGTGAGGTTTTCTGACTTTTTGCCTTGCTTTGTCATTTTGCTTTAATCTGTTTTTTCTTCCTTGGCCATCTTGCTTCCTGTTCTGTTGCCCTCACCTTTGCCCTCAGTCAATATGGATTCCTCAGCTTCTATGTTCCCGCCCTGTTCCCTGCCAATTACCTGCTTAAGCCATCTCAGCTGATGGACCAGTGCTTCTGAATCCTGTTTGCAGTCTGCCTGTAACCTGGTCTCCTGAAGTCTTTGGAAGAACTACTTTTCTGCCATCCTCTGTTTTGGATCCCTGGAACTCGTGTCCACACAGGACCCTTCTGCTCTGCCATGGACGTTTACAAGTACAGTAAGAGAGACTGAATTATACTTTGACACTTCTGCTGAACTTTGAGGATCCATTCCTGTTTAATTTGTTCCCAGCCTCTGCACCCTGCAACTGTTTAACCCTTCATGTTTTGTGCACTTACTTGTATGAAGTAATACAAGAACTGTTTAGCAAACCTGTGTCTCTGTGTTTCCCTTGTACCCTTGCACTAGACACTATACAAACAGTATTTAACACCTTACAAATACATGCCCTTTTGAGTTTAGCTGGCTTTCTTGGTTTTTTTTTATTCCACATATGCCAACCTGACACAATCTACACAACTCACATATACTGTACCAACCTGATGTACTCTACCCAACTCACCTATGCAAATGTAGTTTACTCTACAGAACTTACATATGCTACCCTCATTCATTCTATACAATTCACATATGCCCCCACATTGTAAAACGCATTATAATGCACATTATAAAACCAGGGAAATCCTAACTCAATTCTAAAATAGGGTCACGTGTGTTTTGGGGGGGGTTTTCTACTATCTTGACACCTCAAGGACAATCCAAATACGACATGACACCTGCAGGCCATTCCATTAAATTCTAAGCCCCAAAACACCACTCCTTCCCTTCAGAGCTTGACAGTGTGTTCAAACAATAGTTTCCCACCAACAAATTTTGGGGTCCATTATCGCCTGTTACCCTTGTGAAAATGAGAAAAATTGGAGTTAAAGCAACATTTTAGTTGTAAAAATGTATTTTTTCATGAGTCAATGTCATAAAATTGTGTGAAGCACCTGGGAATTTAAAGTGCTCACTATACATTTAGATAAATTCATTTGGGGTGTAGTTTCAAAAATGCGATCACTTATGGGGGTGTTTCCACTGTTTAGGGACATCAGGGGCTCTCCAAACACAACATGGAGTCTGCTAACTATTCTAGACAATTTTGTGTTCAAAAAGTAAAATGGCGCTCCTTCCCTTACGAGTCTTGCTGTGTACCAAAACAGTGGTTTTCCACCACATATAAAGCATCAGTGTGTATGAGAAGTTGCACAACAAATTTTGGGGGCCATTTTTCTTGTTACCCTTGGGAAAATGAGTAAATTGGGGTTAAAGCAACATTTTTGTGGTAAAAATGTATATATTTTTTTTTTTTTTTTAATTTGCATGGCACAACGTCATTAAAGTCTATGAAGCATGTGGGGGTTTAAAGAGCTTACCACACATCGCGATAAATTCCTTGGGGGTCTGGTTTGCAAAATGGAGTAACTTTGACCTCAATTTTTTCATTTTATCAAAGGTAAAAAAAGTGTCATATATCTGCAGCGTGAACAGCATAAGATGTTGCCATGACACGCAACGTATTTAGAGCCACACACCGTGTGACAGTACCCCTAGCTGAGTTTTCATAGCGGCATCTGATGCTGTTCATGTGGCGCCCCTGAGGCTTCAGGCACCACAGGGTATTAACCACAAAAGAATACACTGATCCATATCAAGGACAAATATAATTTTCCAGAAGTCACCATAGACAATTATTATACTCAAACTGACTCTGAACAGAGTCAGTTTGAGTATAACCACAGGGTATTGCATCTCATTTAAGGTACAATGCTTATCCCGGGTGATGAAGGAGTTAACCATTGATGTCTTTTCACCTACACAAAATCCAGCCAGTGAGTCAACCAGTTAGATAACACAGGAAGCCAGCAAGCCTGGGAAATTCCCGGTTGCTGGGACAACCACTAGTGAGTCATCAGAAAGGTGGAAGCTGCACTGAGGGAATAAGGAACACACAAACATTCTCACTTCAGAATAGTCTGAGACTCTGAACAGCATAGTCGCAGGAGAGAGTGCTTGAGAGCTTCTCCTGCTAGAACTGGGGAGACTGGAAAAGGGCGAGAGGCAACCGGTGTAGCTAGTGAGACAGAGGAGAACATGGTAGCTGGAGGTCGAGCCTAACCATTCCCAAAGTACCAGCACAGACAGGGTGCAGAGCCCAAAGGTGGGATATATTTCACGTTGACCATCAGAATCTGCAGGGGATGGGGATTGCAAGTCCCATCGCCACCACCCATATTCCTGGAGCACAGTGACACATAGGTTCCAGGGTCAAGATTACGGTCGGGTCTCATGGCAGATCCGCGCCACCTGCATATGGGATGGGACACTTTACAAGAACACTGGGGTCCCCAAGTTGCTTCACGCCATGGGGATCCACAAGTAAGCACAGAGGAGGAAGGTCTCACACTCTACAGACACCAGTGATTGCTTTTGATTTACCTGGGATCGGCTGGAGCCCATTGCGGCGCAGAGCAGCACCACCGGGGCATCTTATGAACTGTGAGTAAAAAGAACTTTGAACCACAGCCCCGGTGTTGTCCTTGTCATTGCCGGAGCCATCGCCCTGCGCTTTGGCACCACCAGCCGTCCCCACCGCTTTCATTTCCCCAGGGCTCGCTCCACCTGTGGGGAGTGATACCATCTTTGCTGCTATTACCATCCACCTCGGAGGACAGCGACACCAGCGGCGGCTAATCCCTGGCCACGTACCGCAGGAGGTGCTACGACAATCATCCATCCCATCTCCATTTCCCCCGTTTATTGTGGACACGTTTGGGCACGAAGCCGGGCACGGCCACCCATGACATCTTGGACCCGACATCACCGGCCCGACATCACCGACCCGACGACAAGTAAGGTTAACCCCCTGGGTGCCACATTTATACTTCAAAATCTTATACTCCACACTATGCCTTCTCTGGTGCATAGACAAGCTCGGGCCTCAACCAGCTGTGCATTACATAGTGATTGGCCTTGCAGGAGTTAATCTCTGCCAGCCTGCTGGTTGCCTCTTGGATCCGATGTTGAGCGAGATTTATCAGTTACTCCCTGCCTTTATATGATGGTGGAACCTGTATTTCCATGCAGACTATAGCTTTTGCTAAACCGGTACGTTTCCTATTGTGTACCTGTTACTGGTAATTTATTGGGTACTGCTTGGTGTACTGTGGAAATCCTTTTGTCATCTGGTTATTTCCTCACTGTTCATTACTTCTTATCATGTATTTGTTACGTCCCCACCGGAGTCCGCTCCAGCGACTTCTGCTTTGATCACCAGGCGACGCCGTGGATAGTGCTGGTGATGAGAGAGGATTCGATGCCAGCGGCGCTCCGCTCATCCACTGGGCTGGGTTTTCTTGGGATCTGAAGTACCACTAGCTGACTGTAGGAGGCATGTGTCTTCCAGCTGAAGTTACCATCATTCAACTACAACGAATGGGGAAGACACCACACCCTTCTTATTTCCCATCCTGTCTGCTGACCACTGCCAGAGAGAGTTCTGTATTTATGGTTACTGTTCCGCCCTGTTCTGTTTAGTGATTCTGGTGTTCTGACTTCTGCTTGTTTCCTGAC
The DNA here is from genome assembly GCF_048569485.1 of Anomaloglossus baeobatrachus. Lineage (NCBI taxonomy): Eukaryota > Metazoa > Chordata > Amphibia > Anura > Aromobatidae > Anomaloglossus > Anomaloglossus baeobatrachus. The sequence goes on from NC_134353.1 coordinate 369,436,359, forward strand.
TACTCTCCTGCCTGCTGTTTATGTACCTCGCTGCCCGATCCTGATTTGACCTCTGCTCTGTTTTCTGATTACATCCTTGCATACGTGATTCGGTCCCTGTTTTGCATTTCCCGGTTCGACCCTGCCTGACTACTACTCTCATTGGACTGCAGCCTACCACAAGTAGTGATCTACGGGGCCCTGTGTAATTACAAATCCCTGTATAGGGGTTAAAGGGTTTCGGGGTTCTTGGGGTCCCGTTTTGTTAGCAGCTTTTCTCTAGTCCATTACAGCCAGTCTGAGTCTGTGGATCCAGGCTGTACTATAGAGTTTTTGGTTTCCCCGTTTGTCTTTATCTGTGAGTTCAACCTCTCCTGTCTCATTCCTCCTCTGGTTTTGGGTTAGAGGGGGTATTAGATCAGGGCTGGCCAGGAGCAAGGTAAGGAAGGCGGCCCAGATGTCTTCATCATTAGAAGACTCTCTGGGATTAGGGACAGCTAGGGTCCCCTAGCCTGAGTGCTAGTCTAGGAGCTCTGGTCCACTGTTATCCCCACATACCCTGTGACAGCTTGTTCTTCCCCCTCCCCACTTTCACCTAAGCTTATCATTCACTCTGGAAACAAATAGCTCAAATCTGTCTCATTGAATACAAATTGACTTTCAAGTAATTTTTCAGAATAAGCTGTCCTATGTGCATGTACACAAGGAATAACAATATTTTTGTCATATTTAAAAGTTATCTTTCATTTCCACTAGTTATCCCCCCTGCAGGCTATTGCTCCTCATTTTCAATTGACTCTAAACTAATGAGAATAAACAAGCAGCTATGATGTTTCCAATACATGTTACAGCACAGAAAGAAGGATTTCTACTCTTCATTCCTTAGCACACAGAAATAAGTAGCAGCAGAATTCATGTAATTTATACTGTATATCAGTCCTGAGCTGTGTAGATGTGAACCTAGCTCTGGAGTCAGGTAAGACTTGTTATAAGGGTACGCTCACATGAGCGTGAAAAACGGATGAGTGAAATTCGAGAAAATCTTGCATTGCATGCTGACCAATATAAGGCTGGTTTCACATCAGCGTTTTTCTGCCACACTGCCGGATCCGGCACAAATGCGGTACAGTTCACTGGCATCGCGGCAAGCTGTCATATGCTCCAGTCACATGACCGCATGTGACCGAAGCTTGCCGCGATGTCAGTGAACTGTATTGAACTGTACCGCATTTGCGCCGGATCTGGCAGTGTGGCACAAAAACGCTGATGTGAGAGCAGCCTTAGTCAATGAGGGAGGGAGAGCAGTTGGTCAGTTTTTCTCGCATCCAGAATCTGGATGTGAGAAGAGTCGCAACATGCTGCGATTTGATCCAGAAAACATCCGAGACTCGCCAATACAAGTCAATGGGTGCGAGAAAAAAATGGACATCACACGGACGTCACATTGACCATCCTAGTGACGTCTGTTCTTTTGGATGCAATTCTATCATGTAGCACAGAACACTGTAAATGATCCTGTACAGAACTCTGTAAATTACTGTAAATGACTATTAGCTGCTGAGAAAAAAACGGATTGCACACTGAGAACACATGGATGACAAGTGAGAAAATAATCGTCCTACTCTCCTGGATGAGAATGGGACCGTTTTTACATACTTTCTTGTGAGTCCAGCCTAAAGCTCAGTACCAGATTTATGTGTTTGCCTCTGCCTGTTTCCTCACTCTCTTTGTTAGTCCACCTCCCCTCTTTGTAGAATGTATTAACCCTGCTGTTCTGTTCGCATTTGCTATACACTTGTACTGTTCCCGGGTCAATATGACCCGACCTATTAATTCTTGATTTTTAGCTGCTCTAATTGTTTTATTTGAATACTTTTTTCATTGAAATACTGTATGTGAACATGGTTGATCATAAACAAATGAAAAATTTAAATTCAAACTTAATTATTTATTTTTTTCATAAAAAGGTTACACAGACTTTTTGCAATTATCTTCGATTGTTGACATTCTGCACACAAAAAATAAAGAAGCTTTACATTACTATTACTAAAACATGAAATTTAACTTTTTGAAATTTTTTTTTATAAATCAACAAATGAAAAATCATAAAAACTTCAACCATTTTAGAAAGAAAAAAGAAAAAACTGAACATGTTCATGCGTTTTTACACTGAACACAATAATAAGACATGTCCTTTACACAGATATTTTGAACATCCAGCACATGTCAGATTAGTCGTATTGTCACAGGAAGATGGACAGAAGCTACATCTCTTCCTTTTTTTGCTGGTAGCTGTGCTGGTGGAGGCTGTGGATGTGGAGTCTCCTTCTTGAACATGCTGGACATTTTTTACAATGGCTGTTGCTCCATCACTTCTGGGGGTCACTTTTCTGCTCTCAATATATGGCCTCACCAGGGATTTTCCCAATTCCTCAAGAAATAATCTTCTTTTATGCAGCTTATTCCGGTTCCAATCGGGGTCGATTTCTCTCCATAAGACAAATGCATTGTATGCAGAAACGTCCAGTATGTTGTAAAATAAAATCATTGGCCACCGATTGGTTTTGCGTTTGCATGTATATGTGTTGATATTTCTTGGTCTAAAGTATCAACTGCTCCCTTTGTGGCATTATAATCCAAAATAATGTCAGGCTTTCTGTCTTCTCTATCACTTACAGCATTGTCATGGTGCATTGTGCTCATTAGAATTATCTGTTTGTTTTTTGGAACATAAGAAACAGTTGTATTTCCAGAAAAATAAAAAGTAGAACTGTACACCTCTCTCTTGCTAAGGATACCTTGTGGTAGTTCAGGTTTGTTTTTTCTCATAGTACCCAGTATGGTAAGTTGTTTTTTTTTCCCCTTTGAATGATAGACAACCAGTCTCCTCTCTCACAAACAGACTAGACAATTACTTGCTTACTGATAAGAACAGTGAAACCACCACCATTTTGAGATGGAGTACACATAACAAAACATAACTTTTGCAGTCAGAAATAATCAGAGACCTGTAGACCAGTATAAAATGCTATCGGGTCATATTGACCCGAACAGTAAAAGTGTAACAATCAGCGTGTAGCAAAAAGTAAACAAAAAAAAAAACAAAAACAAAAAAAAATGTAGAGCTCAACAAATGAGAAGTCAAGGAACCACTAGTTTCAAATCCTCATTAAAAAAAATCTGTAGGGTCTCAAAAATCATTTCGGGTCATATTGACCCGAACAGTACAGCAGGGTTAAGAGGGGAAATCTAACACCTAGATGTAGTAGAGCCATTTTTTCTTAGACTGGATGTTCAGGATGGGGGAAAGGAAGATGTGGCTCATAAGTGGAAAAAATAGCATGATTCCCTGATAAGTTATGTTATAATGTCTCAGAGTCGCATAAAAGATTTTAAAACCCTTTAAAGTCTTTAGAGAGGGGACAATGTAGGAGGAAAGAAGAACTGAGCTGCAGGAAGGCAGATATGCAGATTCTTGATAGCTCATCCAAGTACTAGAGTCAAAGCTACTGTATTTAGTACTGCTATATAATTTCCTCCTTGGTATTGCCAAAGGGAAAAAGAACAGGAATTCCTCTATATGTGTTGTGTAGTGTATGGGAGACGTCATAGGAGCTAGTTTCCTCCCACTCGCTCAGAGTCAATTGCAAAGTAGAGATGTAGCCCACAGAAGAAAATTGGTGGAAAATGCTCGATACAATATAGTTCACTTTTAGTCTCCATCAACCTTTCCCTTTCCCCTCCCAATAAATGTAATTATCATTCACAATGAAAAATATTTTTATATAAGTTTTTAATTTTGCTTGTGAATTTTAAGGCAATCCTATATATCTGGACATTGTAATACCATGTAACACCTGATATCATTTAATCAAATGCAGCAATATATTCTACACAGTGCCTTATGATCCAGCAAAGCAGAATTTATATTTACAATCATTTGTCAGGGAGAATAAAAAAACATTTCCTGTCCAAAACACTAGCATGGCCTTCTCAGTCGATAGCACTTTGATATATAGCTCGTCTACACTGCTTCATCTCCATCTATTTGGCCTTTAGATTTTCTGCTTGCTTGTAGCTAAATGAAATAAGATTTATTCTCAAATTATAAATTCTACTTGTTCCAGCACTATCATTGAATTTTCAATATTTGACTGTTGTGAAGCTTTTTCAAGTTACAGCTCTGTTTTGTATTTTTAGTTATGTTTTATAGTCACATTATTATTTACAGTATGTCCACGTTAATAAAGTATTATTTTAATGAAAGACAGAGATGAGTGTCATATGCTCTATGATTATGTGGCGCCCCTGAGGCTTCAGTCGCCACAGAGGTACTGCACCTCATCCAGAGGTGCGGTATTCCATCCTGGGTATGGAGAAGGTCACCACCGGTTCACACACAACACTCTCACTCAGCAACACCTCATCAGACATGGCAAGGGCATGTTAAACCCAAAGCCAGGCCGGAGGGATGGAGTCTTAGGAGTGGGAACATACAGTAGTGGAGTGTGGAGAAAGCGAAAAGGTAGTTGAAAGGAGTAGTGGAGGAGGGAAGACCTGTGGTCTGAAGCTGGCGCCTCTCGACCAAGGCACAGACAGAAGGGGTGCTAGAGACCACGGGAAGTGCAACACCCTCCTGTGGCCTTGTTCCACATACAAATTTCGGGTGGAAAGACTTGGCCGCAAATCGGGGACTGATCCCTAGGCTAGAGGAGAAGAACCTACGTACTCCGCTAGTAAAACCAGAGGCTGAGGTGACTGCAAGCACCGAGGCCACAACTGCACATGAGTTCGATGAAAGGTGACCCCAAGGGACCAAGGGATAGAGCTTCACGCCACCCAAAAGTGTCCACGGGAAACCGGCTCACGGCTCTGTGTGTGAGGGTGCAAAGCAGAAGGGAAAAGTGCACCAGACTCGACCTTTGAACTACCCGGGATCGGATGGAGCCCATCACAGTGAAACCCCAGCACTCCAAAGGCGGTCACTGGCATGCCGTGTTACCGGCTAGAGTGAGTAAAAACCTTGTGACTGCATCCCTGTGTCGCTCCGTTATTCTCCTGCGCCTCTGGCCTACACCCCCGCTTTCATCCACTACCCCCATCCGCCCCTGGGGCCCAGCTCTACCTGTGGACAGCTATACCAACAAAGCTGCATCACCATCTGCCCCAGAGAGCCCCATCCCGCAATGGCGGCAACTAACTTGCCGCATACCACAGGTGGCGTCACAAATAAACTGTCATCATCCCTTTCCTATTTACTAAACGACATCGCTGGGGTCACGGAACCAGGCCTCGCCACCGCAGCACCCCAGGAGAAGAAATGCTGCCCGGTAACGAGTCTCCCCAGGCCTCAGCGCAGACTTGTCACTTAAAGAGCATATACACGTTTTAAAGGGAATTTGTCACATTGAACATGCAGCATAATCTGCCAACAAAATGTTATAGAGCTGAAGCTGAACAGCTTCATTAGGAGCACCCACTGACTACCAATCATATGGCAGAAGAAATGCACATGTTGGGCAAGGCCAATTTAACCCCAAAACGCTTGGTTCAAAGGCTTGAGATTTGTATTGCTGAACTGGCAATGGAAAATGCTGAAATTGTGAAAGGTTAAATAGACCTCACAATTGATTTATTCACCTTCTACTCACATAGAGTAATGCTTGGTTACATATACAACCAGACAATGTCTTCAATGGAGTAGATATCATCAGTAGTTTTTCTTCTCAAAAACAATAGCATCGCATGTCCGCTGACCTAAACACAGCCGACAGAGAGCTGCAACTAGGCTTGGCGACATGTGGCTGTTGCCTCCAAGGTTCCTATGTGAGGATTCCTGTTAAAGTGATACCAAGCATAACTACGACCTGATGGAACCGGAGTCCAAAGAGCAGATCTAACCCATCTTTACTCGCTGCACATCTGTGGTCGTTGAAGCTGAGGTCTCATCATTTTGGACACTTCTCAAGCTGGTCATCTGTTATGCAGGCTGTCGCTTGTCTGACTTACATCTCTCAGTGCTTCATAAGAGAAGGCATCATATGAAGTAGGACGCTACTACTGGATAAATCTTACGACGGGGAGCATACCTCCACATACTATTAGCTGTGCAAGAACTTGGAATTTTCACCATTTGAATCATTGGATCGGTAAAAGTTTTAAAATGTTTTGGCTTCCCCAATTCAAAGATGGATTTCCAATTGGAACCTGGACTATCTAATTCTTGTGGACTACAGGCCACCAACCATAAATTTGGACTTTACAGTTGTTTATAATTTTGTTGCTGCATGTTTGTGTAGCACTCACAGGACAAGGGGTTAACTTTACTCGTCGCCGGGCCGGGTCTGGGGATGTCACGGGTAGCCCTGCCCAGCTTCGTGGTCCTGAGGCGTACAATAAAAGGGGGGTGATGATGGTTGTTTGTCTCGTGATGCTACCTGTGGTGTGTGGCCTGGGATTATCCGCTGCTGCGAGTGCTGTCCTCTGGAGCGGATGGTGTCACAGCTGGAATGGTTTAGCACCCCACAGGTGGAGTGGGCCCCAGGGATGGTGATAGGGTGGTAGTCTATGGTGTTGTACACTGGGGAGTGGGGCTTAGGACGCCGACAGTAACTGGACGACACAGGCTGGTAGTTTCCTTTACCTTTTACTGGTCAGTTGTTATAGTCCCAGGTTACAGTGGTCTGGTCAGCCGGGAAGCAGTATGGAATCCCTTCTCTACCAGGTACGTTGGAGGCCTTCCTTAGTCTGCTCTGACTGTGGGTCGCTGTGGCCTGAAGCAGCACAGCGTCCTTCTTCCTAGGTGTGATTTGTCTTGTCCCTTCTGGCAGGCAGCGTGAACCGGATGTAGGGCTTGCTGGTATTTCTGCAGCCCTGGGCTCTATTATGCTACTGTGCTTTGGTAATCTCTGTTGGGCCAGGCGGTGTGAAGCCTCCTGCCCTCTGGGTTTACTGCTTGGCCGTTAGTACAAGACAGTCGAGGACGCCAGTATCCTGATTCAGTGCTCAGTCCTGGAAAGCTTAAGACAGCTCTCTAACAGAGACCGTTCTTTCACTGCTACTAGAGTTCTGAGTTTTCTGTTCTTGTTCCTCTCTCTCTAACCCCTCCCCAGCCCAGAATGCACAGAGAAGCTCGCCCCAAACAGGACTTGAGATCCGCCTTCTGGCCTGGATTAGGAAGTGTTTGTGTGTGTGTGTGTGTGTGTATGTTTCGCCACATTTGTGTTTCTTTTTTGTCTTTCAGGTTCCAAGAATAGCAGTGGACATCTTTAAAGGACTTTGGTAACAAGGTTGGATTATGGTGAACTGTAAAGATTTCAGAAGGGGGTTGTTATGTCCCATGACTTAGGAATCATACAGTATGGTATTGCTATTCTAGTGTTGCTGTTACACTGCTATGGAATCAGATTGTCTTTTATATATATAACAACAACAAGGCAGAGTCCAGCAATAACGTGAGCAATCCAGGATGCTGTTAAAAAAAATTTTTTCTTTCTATTTTAGGATTTGTCCTATCTGCGCTATTTTCCTGCGATAATGCTGTTCTGAATTGCTTGGACCATTACATTTTAATGAATTTATGAATAAAAAGAGAGAAAACATTTTTTAACAGCATCCTGGATTGCTCACGTTATTGCTGGACTCTGCCTTGTTGTTGTTCACATTTGTATGGATGGACTCCTACGTCCTGATCCGGGCACAACGGAGTTAACCAGGTCAGCTGAGGTTCCAGGTGATTCACAGGAGTGAGCTGGTCTACATTGTTGGACATACACATATATATATATATGTATGTATGTATGTGTGTGTGTGTATGTATAATTACACATATATTATATATAAAAATATATGTGTGTGTGTATAATATATATATATATATATATATATATATTTGCTTTATTCTGTCTGTCTGTCTGTCCAAAATTGTGTCCTTACGGTGACAAACAGCGGATTGGCCGCTCGCCTCGGCTCCGCCCCCCGCACGGATTGTCCGCTCGCCCAGGCTCCGCCCCCCCACACGGATTGGCCTCTCGCCCCGGCCCCCTGCACGCATTAGCAACTCAGCTATGCCCCGCCCCCCTCACGCATTGCACGCTCGCTCTGGCCCCGCCCCCTGCACGCATTCCCCAAACGACACGGAGCCCCGACTCCCAGGTGAGTGCTGTACCCCCGGGAGCCCACATCAGCGTACGCCGCCAACCCAGCCGACACATACCCTCACATTGGTGGGGTTGCCGGCGTTCCTGGGGTTGCCGGCGTACGCTGGTGTGGGCTCCCGTGAGAGCATGGGGCGGGGTACGCTGGTAACCATGTAATATTGTGTAGCATGGTTACCAGCGTACACCGGCTCCCAGGTGAGAGCATGAAGGTCCTGCAGCGGCGGAACGCACACACATAACAGACACACACACACACATCAGATCATACTCTCTCACACTCACTCTCACACACACCTCACACACACGCATCAGATCGCATCCACATACTCACAACATCCCGTGATATCGCTTGCTTCTCGGCGGCGATCCTGTGCGTGCAGTGACCTTCCAGGACCTGCCAGAGGATCACATGGCCAGAAGCATATGGTATCTCCGGATGATGTGAGTGTGTGAGCGCGTATGTGCGATATCGTCAGTGTGTGTGTGCGTGTATGCGATAGGATGTGTGCGTGTCGGTAGAAGGCAGAGGAGCACGGCGTGCAGCACAGCTCCTGGGACTGCCCACCGGAGGGCACAGGCAGAAGTGGGGTGTGAGTGTATGCGATCAGATGTGTGCGTGTATACTGTCTGATGTGTGACTGTGGAGCACGATGGGGAGTGCACAGCATGGGGGATGGAGCACAATGGGGAGTGCGCAGCATGGGGGATGGAGCACGATGGGGGGTGCGCAGCATGGGGGATGGAGCACGATGGGGGGTGCGCAGCATGGGGGATGGAGCACGAAGGGGGGTGCGCAGCATGGGGGATGGAGCACGATGGGGGGTGCGCAGAATGGAAGATGGAGCACGATGGGGGGTGCGCAGCATGAGGGATGGAGCACGATGGGGGGTGCGCAGCATGGGGGATGGAGCACGATGGGGGGTGCACAGCATGGGGGATGGAGCACGATGGGGGGTGCACACCTCCACCCAAAACACACACACACACTGGGAACCACAAACACCGCCCTATACAGACACCCACACCCACACACAACGCCGCACACACAAATATACGCGCATGCCGCACAACACACACATTGCACAAAACATACCTCCCACCAAAACACACACACACCCCACACACACAACGCTACAGATACACTGCGCTCCACAAACAACGCAACACACACAACGCAACACACAAACAACACCACTCTCACCCCCTGCCACACCCAGACAACACCCAGAACATGTACAGCGCCCTACACAAACACTTGGTAAATACAGACAACAACATCTATATATATCTATATATCTATAACAAAAATCATACATTAACTATACAATACGTAAATTCTAGAATACCCGATGCGTAGAATCGGGCCACCTTCTAGTCTATATATATATATATATATATATATAATTGCCTTAGTCTGTCTTGCTCCAAAATTGTGTCGTTACAGTGACAACCAGCGGATTGGCCGCTGGGCGCGGCATGGCCCCGCCCCCCCCGCACGGATTGGCCGCTCGGCTCGGCCTGGCCCCGCCCCCCGCATGGATTGGCCGCTCGCCCCGGCCCCCTCACGCATTGGATGCTCGCCCTGGCCCCGCCCCCCGCACGCATTCCCCAAACCCACATGGAGACGCCCGACTCCCAGGTGACTGCTGAAGCCCCGGAAGCCCACACCGACAAGACAAAGTGGAGAAAAGCCACTAGCTTACCCCGCCTCCTGGCACACGTGTGCCCGAGCTGGCGTAGGCTGGTATCCATAGTACACATCAGGTAACTATAAAAACCGCTTTCCTTAGTTACCCGATGTGTAACATGGTTACTAGCTTACCCCGGCTCCCGGCACACGTCAGCACTGTCGCTTACCTTTTCTCTACTTTGTCGGATCCGGCGCGCTCCCGTGCACTGTGTACACTACAGTTGCCGCGCGACAAGCTCCGATCACATGTTGTCATGTGACCAGGAAGTTGCGGCGCAGCCAGTGTACACGGTGTACGGCTGCCTTCGGACATCCATGTCACACATAGCACACATGCATGTATATACACACACACATAGCAGACACACATGGATATGTGGCGCCCCAGGACCTGGTCGCCACAACAGCATTGCCCTTCCAAAGGGTTAATGCTGAGCCTGGAGGTAATTGGGAGGTTCATTGGCCAGCAAGTTTAACATCCAACGCAGTTCTCCCTCTGGCCAGCAGGGGGAGCTCTGAACCTGGAATTCCAGGGAGCATTCCTCAAGTCTGACTTGAGGGAGGAAGTAGTAGTCATTCTGTAGAGAGAAGTGATAGCGAGCAGACGCAGAGTGTGCTGTCCTGTGGATCTGGGGCCTAGAGCTGGAGCAGCTTGGCCCAGGGAAGCAGGAGTAGCAGAGAGGCAGAAAAGAGACTCGGACATCGGAGTCTGTGGCCACCAGAGCTTAAAATACTCCCTGGTAGCCGAATCCAAAGGGCAGGAGAGCTGCAAGCACCTGGCCCATAAACAGCCCGAAGGTACAGCTGCAGCATCAGGGCCCGGTGAGGACTCCAGCAGAGAAGCACCAGAGAGGGTCTGCGCAGCCTACCACAGAGGGAAAGGGACGTACCACCGGTCCCAGCAGCAAGAGGGCCATTGCTAGATCTAGAGAGCAGGGTCCTATCATAGTAAAGAAAAGAACAGGAGTAGGCCTCATACTCAGCTGGCCAGAAAGATCACCCCAAGTACTTCCAGGCCGACCGGATCCCCTTCACCACCTGTGACGGTCTCCCAGGACTGGACTGTTCTTAAAGTAAAAGAGGAGAAGGTAAAGAGACTGTTGTTTGTGACTGGTTCTTTCATTGCCTTTCGGCCCTGCACCGTGTTATCCACACAACACCATAGACTCTCACGAGCACTAACAGTGTCCCCAGGGCACCGCTCCACCTGTGGGGAGCAGTACCACCATTGCTGCCGTACCATCACCCCGGAGGCCTCACACAGCAGCGGCGGCTTAATAGCCGCAAACCACAGGTGGCGTCACGAAACAAATACTTTAATTGCACCCAAGTCACCAGCCATATTTAAACTGACACCCACCAGGGCCACGGAGTCGGGCCCCGCCACCACTGACAATCCCCGGACTAGTCCGGCCCGGCACCGAATGTCCCATAGCCCTGGGGTGGGCCAGTTAACTTTGGCGTCACGAACAGGATTTCGTGCCCGGGCCCACCGGGTACTGTGCGCCTACAGAAACTGTGCTTAAAAGACTGTGTTACTGTTTGCAAACTGCCGCCGCCATTAGCCTCGCTGAGCGCAGGAAGAAGGGGGGCGTGCCATCAGAGCAGAGCGCCGTTAACCCCGCGCTACCCGGAAGAGATTGTAAAAAGAAAGCAGAGCCTGGTAAGGTTCACTAAGGGGGAGGAAGATGTCCGACACCGAGGGAGAGCCGGTGGCTGTAGTAGTTCAAGACGCAGCAGCGCCGGCCGATTTAATCCCAGTCGCTGTTGCCCCGGCCCCCGCTGTAGCGCCGGTAACGCCGATCACAATGCCGTACATCCCTCGAGCAGAATGGCTGCCGCAGTACTCCGGGGAGTCCCATACCCTGAGCGACTTCAGAGAAAGGCTGCACGGCTTGTTCATAGTGTATCCGCTGACTGAGAGCCAGAAGGTGGGCATATTAATGGGGCAGCTAGCCGGCGCGGCCCGGCGTGAAGTGAAGTCCTGGCCTGATACAGATAAAGGGACAGCAACCCAGATACTGGCCAAGTTAAAGAGTACTTTTGACACCCGCACCGCAGCAGAAATAAAGATGAGATTCTTTGGGTGCAAACAACGGGCCACAGACAGCATAAGGGACTATGCCTTAAACTTGCAGGAGGCCCTGAAAGCAGTTAAACAGGTGGACCCAGAGAGTGTACGTGAAGAAGACAAACTCCTAACTGAGCAGTTCATAGAGGGGCTCCTGTCAGATGCCCACAGGACACAGCTGCGTATCAAGGTCCTGCAGAACCCTGCTCTGGACTTTGCAAAGTTTAAGGACCAGGCCATCCGGGTACTGAGAGAATCTACACCGAGTGACCCAGTACCCCTCCGGCCTCTTGCTATCACGTACCCAGGGGTGGTGCCTGCAACACGAGCCACTGCAGGGGCTGAGGCGCAGTCCCTGGATAAGGATCCCGCTGCAGAGCTCAGATAGCAGGTCCAGGAGCTGACCAAGACTGTAGCTGCCCTTGCCAGGACCGTGCAGTCTCTACAAGTGACCCCATCGCCTGCAAGAATCGAGTTGGCCTCCAGCCCAGATGACGTCCCATGGATGCGACAGAGGAGGATTCCGCCGACCCGAGGAAAAGACACAGACCGGTATGATTCAACGGGACAACCGATCTGCCGCCGCTGCAGTCAGGCGGGCCATATTGCAAGACACTGTCCTTTAAATGGGCCGAGCCTGGGGCCAGGAGCCAACCCCCAGGTGTAAGGAAGCCCGGCTCAACCCCCAGTCGCAGCAACTATGTGGGAGGACGCCCGGTCCTTCCTATTGTGCTGGATGGGATCCCTTTGAATGCCCTCCTGGATATGCCTTATCATGCCTTACCATGCCTTGGTAGAACCGGTGTATTCAGACAGTAGGCCTGGAGTCCTGATAGCCAGAGGGGTAGCAGACGTCCGCAAGGGGAGAGTGCCCGTCCGTGTCCTGAATTGTGGGGAGGAGGAAGCCAAATTGCCCCGGTACGCCACTGTAGCAAAACTGTACACTGTCAGTAACAATACCATCAAAGCAGTGGAACCCTTGATCCCGTCCGACCAGGCGGAAGACAATGGCTCCAAGGGGCAGCTGGAAGACTGGTGCCAAAAATTACATGTGGGCACCGACTCCACCCCCTCACACCAAAAGCATGGGGTTTACCGGGTGGTACAGGAGTATGAGCGGGTCTTCAGCAAACACCCCCTAGATTTTGGGCAGGTAAAAGGGGTTAAACATCAAATCCCCACGGGTGATCATCATCCCATTAAAGAGAGATACCGCCCTGTACCCCCAGCACAGTATCAGCGTGCCAAAGAAATGTTACGGGAAATGAAGGAGGCTGGGGTTATCAGAGATAGTTGTAGTCCCTGGGCAGCTCCACTAGTGCTCGTAAAGAAAAAAGATGTACAATGAGAGTGTACGTAGATTACAGACAAATTAACCGCATTACACATAAAGATGCTTATCCACTACCCAGAATAGAGGAGTCACTAACAGCCTTAAAGTCAGCTAACTATTTCTCCACCTTGGATCTCACCAGTGGGTATTGGCAGGTTCCCGTGGCAGAGGCGGACAAGGAGAAGACTGCATTCACGACACCAATGAGCCTCTGCGAGTTCAACTGAATGCCATTCGGGCTCTGCAACGCCCCAGGGTTATTCCAAAGGTTGATGGAGTGCTGCTTGGGCCACCACAACTTTGAAACCGTGCTGTTGTACCTGGATGACGTCATAGTCTACTCCAAGACTTTATGAAGACCACCTGAAGCACTTAGCAGAAGTGTTTGAGTCCTTGTCGGAGTATGGCCTGAAGATAAAGCCGTCCAAATGTCACCTCTTGAAGCCAAAGGTACAGTACCTGGGTCATGTGGTCAGCGCAGAAGGTGTGGCACCTGATCCGGAGAAAGTCACCGTAATCAAGGACTGGCCAAGACCCACCATGGTAAAGGAGGTGCGGCAGTTCCTTGGGCTGGTGGGCTACTACCGAAGGTTCATTGATGGTTTCACCAAGATAGCAGCGCCTCTTCAAGATCTCCTGGTGGGCCAGCCCAAGAAGGCTAAGAAGCAAAGCCCTCCATTTGAATGGAACAGCCAAATAGAAACATCTTTTGTCCGGCTGAAAGGGGCTCTCACGGGAGAAGAAATTCTGGCCTACCCTGACTACAGCCAGCCGTTTGTACTGTACACAGACGCCAGCAACGTGGGCCTGGGAGCAGTTCTGTCCCAGGTGCAGGGAGGCAGAGAGAAGGTGATAGCTTACGCCAGCAGGAAGCTTCATCCCACAGAAAGGAATCCAGAAAACTACAGTTCCTTCAAGCTGGAGTTCCTCGCTATTGTTTGGGCAGTGACTGAACGCTTCAAGCACTATCTGGCGTCGGCCAAGTTCACCATCTTCACGGACAACAATCCGTTGACACATCTGGCAACAGCCAAGTTAGGTGCGTTGGAGCAGCGATGGATGGCCCGGCTGTCTAACTTTGACTTTACCATCAAGTACCGGGCTGGCAAGAAGAATAACAATGCTGATGCGTTGTCCAGAATGCCTCACTTACCCGAGTCTGGAGAAGACCTGGAAGAACTCGAAGAGATAGAGTTACCGGCTTTCCATCACCAAGGTGTTTCCCAGTGTGAGCATGCTGTAGGAGAGAAGCGCTCGAGCCAGCACGAGGTCTCGGTCAACCCATTACTCCACCATAATTGGGAAGAGACACAGAACGGTGACCCGGCCGTGCGATTGGTCAAAGAAAAGCTAGCACAAGCTGAGGCCCATCTTGGCCCAGATGCTCAGATGCTCCAGAAGAAGCCCAGCAGCTGTGGAAGGAGAGGGGACGACTGTTCACATACCAAGGCAAGCTCTGCAAGAGATATGTCAACTGGCGGCGAACAAATGAACTCGTCTGGCAGATAGTGGTCCCACAGAGGAATGCTCCAATGGTCCTAGCAGCTTCCAATGATAACGCAGGACACTTCGGGTGGAAGAAGTTGGAGACTCTACTCCGTGATCGGTTCTACTGGGTGCTCATGAGAAAGACAGTCGAGAAGTGGTGCCGAGACTGTGGTCCGTGTAACCTGAGGCGGAAAGATGATGCCAGCCAGAGGTCTCCCCTACAGCCAATTGTCACGAAGTAGCCCCTGGAGTTGGTGGCCCTGGACCACGTGAAGTTAACACCAAGCCGGTCAGGCTACGTTTACGCCCTCACCATTGTGGATCATTACTCTCGTTTCCTGGCAGTAGTGCCTGTGAAGGACCAGACAGCCAGAACAGCAGCTAGAGCATTTCAGGCATACTTTTGTCGACCTCACGGTTATCCTGAAAGGGTACTGACTGATCAAGGTCCTGCATTCGAGGCAGAAGTGTTCCAAGAGTTCTGCAACATGTACGGTTGTAAGAAAATCAGAACACCGTACCACCCCCAAACCGATGGATTGTGCGAGAAGATGAACCATGTGGTTATTGATATGCTCTAGACTCTACCGCTGGAAGAAAGAAACCAATGGCCAGAGGAGTTACCAGATCTGGTAGACCTGTATAACCATATCCCAGTAAATTCGACCAACTGCAGCCCTGCTTACCTGATGCGAGCAAGACCTGGCAAGTTACCTGTAGACTTGGAGATGGGAACTGTGTCACCTGAAGCGGTTCAAGGGATAGAAGATTGGGATACAGAACGACAACAGCAGTACCGCAGAGTTCAAGAATGCGTAGAAAAGAGCCTTTCCCAAGCAAGAACGAGACAAGAACGGAACTACAATCAAACGGCCCCAGCAACTCCCTTAGCACCTGGAGAACAGGTCCTCAAGAAAAAGCGGAGGGCGCATAAATTAGATGATCAGTGGGAGAATGAACCCTACACCATTATTCCCTCCAACTTTGACAATAGTAAGGTATGCCTCATAAGCAAGGATGAAGGCAAGACCTATCAAGCAGTTTCTCGAGACTGCCTGAAAGTATGCCCTGAACGGTGCAGAACCCAAAAAGAAGTAGAAGAAGTACAAGAAAGTCCCCAAAGTGAAGAAAAAGAGGAAGAGATAATCCAAACAATCCTTGGAAAATTCCCCAAAACTTGGACCCGAATAAACAATGCCATAGTGGTACCAGTGTTGACGTTCCCGCAGTTTGGTCGAGCCAGAAACAGAAGAGGTTCCAGATCCACCTAAAGAACCGTCCGCTCCAACACGAGATGACACGCCAGCAGTGGAACAGGAGAATCAACCCCCTGCCAGTGGTGAACCTGCCGTACCCTTGGCGAATCTGAGACCCCGTAGGCAACCAACACGCATACCTGTCAGGGTTAGGCCTACCAATGACACGGAGGGGGCAGACACTCCAAGTAGTCAGGGACAAACCCCAGAGCTACGCCGGTTCCAACGTAGCACTTGGGGACAGCCCCCTCCAAGGTATAGAACATAGAAAGTAAAATACCTAACAGAGTGTAAATAGTTATGTGGAAATGTCTGGTATGTAATGTTTTGTTTTAGGTGATTAAGTAAATGGACAATTGGGCCACTGGACTATGGGTGGCCAACACCTAGCTGTACATAGTTAGCACCAGTGTGCTCAGCACCCCTGAAGAAAAACCCGTCCGGCGTGCATAGAGTGGGGTCATCAATGCTCTGACGCACGCCCAGAGCCCACGTTGGGGGTTTGATCGCGGCGGGTCCCCCATGGAGCAGTGTAATGGACACCCGGCAGGGAGCCACACTGGACTCTAATAGTAGTGTTTAAGTTTGTAACGTTTAAGTAATGCGCCTCCCATAATGGGATGAAATGTTCTAACATGTTATGTTTTGTTCTACAGTCCTGGAGTACTGAATTTAACTAAGGGGGAGTGTGGCGCCCCAGGACCTGGTCGCCACAACAGCATTGCCCTTCCAAAGGGTTAATGCTGAGCCTGGAGGTAATTGGGAGGTCCATTGGCCAGCAAGTTTAACATCCAACGCAGTTCTCCCTCCGGCCAGCAGGGGGAGCTCTGAACCTGGAATTCCAGGGAGCATTCCTCAAGTCTGACCTGAGGGAGGAAGTAGTAGTCATTCTGTAGAGAGAAGTGATAGCGAGCAGACGCAGAGTGTGCTGTCCTGTGGATCTGGGGCCTAGAGCTGGAGCAGCTTGGCCCAGGGAAGCAGGAGTAGCAGAGAGGCAGAGAAGAGACTCGGACATCGGAGTCTGTGGCCACCAGGGCTTAAAATATTCCCTGGTAGCCGAATCCGAAGGGCAGGAGAGCTGCAAGCACCTGGCCCATAAACAGCCCGAAGGTACAGCTGCAGCATCAGGGCCCGGTGAGGACTCCAACAGAGAAGCACCAGAGAGGGTCTGCGCAGCCTACCACAGAGGGAAAGGGACGTACCACCGGTCCCAGCAGCAAGAGGGCCATTGCTAGATCCAGAGAGCAGGGTCCTATCATAGTAAAGAAAAGAACAGGAGTAGGCCTCATACTCAGCTGGCCAGAAAGATCACCCCAAGTACTTCCAGGCCGACCGGATCCCCTTCACCACCTGTGACGGTCTCCTAGGACTGGACTGTTCTTAAAGTAAAAGGGTAGAAGGTAAAGAGACTGTTGTTTGTGACTGGTTCTTTCATTGCCTGTCGGCCCTGCACCGTGTTATCCACACACCATAGACTCTCACGAGCACAAACAGTGTCCCCGGGGCACCGCTCCACCTGTGGGTAGCAGTACCACCATTGCTGCCGTACCATCACCCCGGAGGCCTCACACAGCAGCGGCGGCTTAATAGCCGCAAACCACAGGTGGCGTCACGAAACAAATACTTTAATTGCACCCAAGTCACCAGCCATATTTAAACTGACACCCACCAGGGCCACGGAGTCGGGCCCCGCCACCACTGACAATCCCCGGACTAGTCCGGTCCGGCACCGGGTGTCCCATAGCCCTGGGGTGGGCGAGTCAGATACACCGTGCGCATACACACATAGCACACATGCATGTATATACACACACACACACACACACACACTGAGCACATATACACACATAGCAGACACACATGGATACACCGTGCGCATACACACATAGCACACATGCATGTATATACACACACACACACACACACACACACTGAGCACATATACACACATAGCAGACACACATGGATACACCGAGCGCATACACACATAGCGCACATGCATGTATACACACACACACACATAGCAGACACACATGGATACACAGAGAGCATACACACATAGTGCACATGCATGTATACACACACAGCAGACACACATGGATACACCGAGCGCATACACACATAGCGCACATGCATGTATACACACACACACTGAGCACATATACACACATAGCAGACACACATGGATACACCGAGCGCATGCACACATGCATGTATACACACACACACATACTCTGCTGTACACTCACCCAGCGATGCGGTCCCTGGCACTGAAGTCCCCAGCGCTGTTCCTGCTTCCAGCTCCTCAGGGCACTGAATATTCAGTGAGTATAATAAGCGGCGATAAGGAGCAGGAGGCAGCAGAGACAGACAGCTTCTCTGGAGAGAAGTAAATATAGAAAATATTTTTATTAAAAAAGACCCATATTTTCTCTGGTATGTTTTACACTGATGTCGCACGGATCACATCAGTGTGCGATCCGTGTGACATCCGTGCTGCCGAAGATGCCTGTGTGTGCGGGGTCATAAAGTCACACGGTCCGTGTGCAAACACGGACGTGTGAGGCACATCATAGATTAACATGGGTACGTGTGACATCCGTGTTACAAAACACATGTCACACGTACCTAAAACACGGACGTCTGAAACCAGCCTACGGCAGCGCCCCGGATCTGACAAAGTAGAGAAAAGCCAGATGTGTGAAACCACTAGCTTACCCAGGCTCCCGGCACACGTGTGCTGGAGCCGGCGTATGCTGGTAACCATGGTACACATCGGATAACTAATAGAATCCGCTTTGCTTAGTTACCCAATGTGTAACATGGTTACTAGCTTACCACGGCTCTCGGCACACGTGTGCCGGAGCCGGTGTACGCTGTTAATCAGTGTACACATTGGGTAACTATGGAAACCGCTTTGCATAGTTACCCGATGTGTACCATGGTTACTAGCTTACCCCCGACTCCCTGCCCATTCAGATCGTTGGTCTCCCACTGTCACACGCCGATGCGTGCTGCACAGCAGGAGACCAACGAGCAAATAATAAACCAGCACTGTCGCTTTGCATAGTTACCCAATGTGTACCATGGTTATCAGCTTACTGACATACGCTGGTAACAAATGGTACACAATCCTGTAACTATGGAAAGCGCTTTCGTTAGTTACCCAATGTGTACCATGATTACCACCTTGCTCCCGGCACACGTGTGCTTGAGTCGGCGTACGCTGGTAACCATGGTACACATTGGGTAACTAAGCAAAGCGCTTTCCATAGTTACCCGATTGTGTAACATGGTTACCAGTGTACGCCGGCTCCCTACCCATTCAGATCGATGGTCTCCCACTGTCAAATACGCCGATGCGTGCTGCACAGCGGGAGACCAACGAGCAAAAAATGAACCATCATTTATTCAAGACTTGCTGATTTATATTATTATTCAATCTGCTAACCTACATACACATTCTAGACTACCCGATACGTTAGAATCGGGCCACCTTCTAGTTTTATTATAATTATCTGCGGGGCAGTCAGGTCCGATGGGCATCGCTGCTCTTCCTTCCCTGCTCTGTGTGGATGATGCATTCTATGTCATCCACACAGGTGTCCTTCTTTGCGCTCCTGTGCACACTCACTTCTCTCTGCCCTACTGAGGGCAGATGGAAGTATTTTAGAGCGCATGAACGGGTGGTCTTTGACATTTCCCCACGCCTGCGCATTACAGTATTTTGCCTTTTCCCTTAGCAGGGTGTGGATGATGTACGACGCATCATCCATATGGAGCTGGGAAGGAGGACAACGATGGACGGATGTAAGGAGGCACCTGACCGAGACCAGCAACACCGAATAGACCCGACCGCCCCACAGGTAAGTACAATAAAAAAAAAAATTACGTTATACAGAGCAACCTGGGCTCTTATATACAACATTTTAGAATGCTGTATATAAGAGTTTACTGGTAGTGGCCATAGCTTATAGGGAAGTCAAATCTGGTAACACGTTCCCTTGAAATTAATACCTTTGGTGAAGAAATCCGCTTTTTTGTTCTTCTTTAATCACAATTTGAAACTGCTATTTAGATTACTGTGTCTTCTCCTCCCTCTCTGTGATTTTCCAGCCCCTCCACTTGTCTTCAGTCGGTGAATGACTCACCACCTCAGTTTGAAATCTCAACAGTGACCGATCATTGAAAGACCAAGCGCAGGTGGAGGGGCTGGGGAATCAGACGAGGGGCAGACCCAGTGTACAGTACAGCACCTGTGTACTGAAATATAATTAAGAAACATAATTCAAATGGTGTTTACAGAAAAACAGTGGTTTTCTTCACCAAAGGTAACATTTTAATCTGTATTACAGCACCATTACATACTTTACATACAGTACAGACCAAAAGTTTGGACATACCTTCTCATTCAAAGAGTTTTCTTTATTTTCATGACTCTGAAAATTGTAGATTCACATTGAAGGCATCAAAACTATGAATTAACACATGTGGTATGAAATACTTAACAAAAAAGTGTGACACTACTGAAAATATGTCTTATAGTCTAGGTTCTTCAAAGTAGCCACCTTTTGCTTTGATTACTGCTTTGCACACTCTTGGCATTCTCTTGATAAGCTTCAAGACGTAGTCACCGGAAATGGTTTTCACTTCACAGGTGTGCCCTGTCAGGTTTAATAAGTTGGATTTCTTGCCTTATGAATGGGGTTGGGACCATCAGTTGTGTTGTGCAGAAGTCTGGTGGATTCACAGCTGATAGTCCTACTGAATAGACAGTTAGCTGCTTTTTTTTTCTTGCCATAATACAAATTCTAAGCAAAGAAAATTGAGTGGCCATCATTACTTTAAGAAATGAAGGTCAGTCAGTCCGAAAAATTGGGAAAACTTTGAAAGTGTCTTCAAGTGCAGTGGCAAAAACCATCAAACGCTACAAGGAAACTGGTTCACATGAGGACCGCCCCAGGAAAGGAAGACAAAGAGTCACCTCTGCTGCGGAGGATAAGTTTATCCGAGTCACCAGCCTCAGAAATCACAGGTTAACAGCAGCTCAGATTAGAGACCAGGTCAATGCCACACAGTTCTAGCAGCAGACACATCTCTAGAACAACTGTTAAGTGGAGACTTTGTGCAGCAGGCCTTCTTGGTAAAATAGCTGCTAGGAAACCACTGCTAAGGACATGCAACAAACAGAAAAGACTTGTTTGGGCTAAAGAACACAAGGAATGGACATTAGACCAGTGGAAATCTGTGCTTTGGTCTGATGAGTCCAAATTTGAGATCTTTGGATCCAACCACCGTGTCTTTGTGCGACGCAGAAAAGGTGAACCATCGTTTATTTTTCAACAGGATAATGACCCCAAACACACCTCCAGGCTGTGTAAGGGCTATTTGACTAAGAAGGAGAGTGATGGGGTGCTACGCCAGATGCCCTGGCATATACAGTCACCAGACCTTAACCCAATCGAGATGATTTGGGGTGAGCAGGACCGCAGAAGGCAAAAGGGCCAACAATTGCTAAGCATCTCTGGGAACTCCTTCAAGACTGTTGGAAGACCATTTCCGGTTACTACCTCTTGAAGCTCATCAAGAGAATGCTAAGAGTGTGCAAAGCAGTAATGAAAGCAAAAGGTGGCTACTTTGAAGAACCTGAGCGTGCGAGGTACTGAAGCAAAGTGTGCGGGGTTTGAAGATAAGTGTGGCACAGTTTAAACACAATTACTTAGTGGTGATAACTGTAATTGTTTCATTTCATTAGGGAATTGTTTGTCTGTGATACTGTTAAAAAAGCAAAAAAAGTTTGTCTTCGGATTTAATCAGTTGTATTAGTCACACCTGTTTCTAGAACCTTCTGGCCGCTTCTGGAAGTTCTTGTAGAACTATATAAACCAGCCAGAGCAAGCGAGGTGCTGAGCGTGCGAGGTACTGAAGCAAAGTGTGTGGGGTTTGAAGATAAGTGTGGCATAGTTTAAACACAATTACATAGTTTGACACAAGAACATAGTTTGAATTTATCCTTATACGTTTCCCATTGTTTTTTTTTTGTTTTTTTTTCTGTTTTTCTACTTTAACGTTTATCCCCATTTAATAGGTGCTCCATGGACAATGCTACCAGGTGTGTATCTTGTCAGATGTATGCATGCCTTGAGCAGCCGTTTGAGGGTGAATATGTCTGCACTCGATGCAAGCATGTTGCGTATTTGGAAGCCAAGGTAACTTCAATGGGGAAGGTGCAGCTGTGCTGGGGGAGAAAATGGTCAGAAGGATGGAGGAGCTTTTAAACTAGGATCTGGGGGGAGGGAGGGAAGTGTAGCAAAAAAGGGGATAGAGCAGATAGAGACAGGGAGACGGTAGAGGTCAATGAAGGATTAGTGGGGGATGGGACATGCAAGGAACGTAGGGAGACTAGGAGTAATAAAGGTGTTAATAGGATTAAATGTCTACTGGCAAATGCAAGAAGTCTTGCAAACAAAATGAATGAATTGGAGACTCTTATGTCAACCATGGATTATGATGTGGTGGGCATTACGGAAACCTGGCTGGATGAAAGCCATGACTGGGTGACAAACATACAGGGTTATAGTACATTTAGGAGGGACAGAAAAGACAGAAAATGTGGTGGGGTGTGTATATTTATCAAATCTAACCTAAAACTTGTGTTGAATGATGACATTGCGGGGAACTGCAACAATGTAGAGTCAGTATGGGTAAATGTACATGGGGAGGGTAATAATGGAAAAATGCTAATTGGAGTTTGTTATAAGCCTCCTAACATACCTGAAGAAATAGAGGGTGAAATGCTGGAACAAATTGAAAAGGCAGCTAATAATAATAATCGGGTTCTTATTATGGGGATTTCAACTATCCAGACATACAGTGGGATATAGAACCTTCTGGTTGTGCTTAAAGCTGTAAATTCTTATCTACCATTCAAGACCATTTCCTCTCTCAGATGGTAGATGAACCGACAAGGGGAGATAATTTGCTAGATCTGGTCCTGTCAAACAGACCGGAGACAATTTCAGATCTACAAGTTCGGGAGCACTTGGGCACCAACGATCATAAGATGGTAAGTTTCAACGTAATATTCAATAGAACATTTCAAAGGGGAAATGCTAAAACCTGGAATTTTAGGAAAGCTGATTTCAACAAATTAAGGGAAGAGCTTAAATGTGTAGATTGGGACAAAGTCATCGTAACTGGGGATACTGAACATAAATGGGGAAAGTTTAAGGATATACTGCTAGAGTCCTGTAAAAAACGTATACCCTCTGGTAATAAAATGTCCCGGAATAAAAAGAAACTACTATGGATAAATAAGACTGTACAAAGTATAATAAAACAAAGGGCGTTTTAAAATCTTGAAGGGTGAGAATACAGAAATAGCATTTCAGGAGTATAAAGATATCAATAGGAAATGCAAAAAAGAAATCAAACAAGCAAAACTAGCTACTGAAACAAAAATCGCCAATGACATTAAAATAAATCCCAAAATCTTTTATAAATACATTAATGCCAAAAGGAAAACAAAGGATAGTACTGGCCCCTTAAAATATAATAACAAGTTAGTTATAGAGGACAAACAAAAGACTGAGATATTAAATAGGCATTTCTCATGTGTGTTCATCCACGAATATTGAGGGAATTGAGCTCCGTAATTGACAGACCGCTGTATCTCATCTTTTTAGACTCTCTTGTAACAGGGTTGGTGCCTCAGGATTGGAGGATTGCTGATGTGGTACCGATATTTAAGAAAGGTAAGAGGGTAGATCCAGGCAACTACCGTCCAGTAAGCCTGACATCAGTAGTATGCAAAGTTTGAGGGCATTTTAAGGGATGACATGCAAAAATATGTTGCAGAAAATAATATAATAACTGACAGACAGCATGGATTCATGAAAGATTAGTCGTGTCTAACCAACCTGTTGGGGTTCTATGAGGGGGTAAGTGCAAACCTGGATATTGGTAATGCAGCTGATGTGATTTATTTGGACTTTGCAAAGGCATTTGATATTGTACCACATAATAGCTTTATACTAAAGCTCCAGAAGCAAGGACTAGGGGAAACTATATGCAACTGGGTAAGGCATTGGCTAAAAGATAGGAAACAAAGAGTAGTCATAAATGGTATATTCTCTAAAAGGCTATAGTCAGCAGTGGGGTGCCACAGGGATCTGTGCTAGGACCAATTCTTTTTAATCTCTTTATTAATAACCTTGTGGATGGGATTGATAGTAAAGTGTCAGTCTTTGCTGATGACACCAAACTATGTAGGATATTAAAAACTGACCTTGATAGTACAATATTACAAAAAGATCTGGATAAGATGTCAGAATGGGCAGATACTTGGCAAATGAGATTTAATGTTGATAAATGTAAAGTAATGCACCTAGGACGTAGTAATCCTATAACTGCGTATACATTAAATGGAAGTAAACTTGGGACTACAGATCAGGATAAGGACTTGGTTATTCTCATTACAAATAAGCTGAGCAGCAGCACTCAATGTCAGGCAGCAGCTGCAAAAACAAACAAGATTTTAGGGTGTATAAAAAGAGAGATTAGATCCCGTGATCCCAACGTATTGTTACCCCTCTATAAATCACTTGTAAGGCCACATCTGGAATATGGGATCCAGTTTTGGGCTCCACATTTTAAAAAGGACATTCAGAAGTTAGAGTCAGTTCAAAGGCAGGCAACTAGACTACTACAAAAATGGAAGGCCTCCCATATGATGACAGGTTGAAAAAGTTACATATGTTTAGCTTAGAAAAAAGACGTTTCAGAGGAGATCTCATTTATATGTATAAATACATGTGTGGTCAATATAAAGGACTGGCACATGACTTATTTCTTCCAAAGACAGTACTAAGGACCAGGGGGCACTCACTGCGAGTGGAAGAAAAGCGATTCCGGCAGCTAAATAGGAAAGGGTTCTTTACAGTTAGAGCAGTCAGACTGGAATGCACTACCACAAGAGGTAGTAATGGCAGACACTATAACAGCTTTTAAAAAAGGGCTGGGTGATTTCCTCAGTACACAAAACATTATTGGTTATAAATGACTTGGTGACCAGGTGTAGAACTGGTGGAGGAAGGTTGAACTAGCTGGACCTAGGTCTTTTTTCAACCTTAGTAACTATGTAACTATGTAACTATGTAACCTAGAATATAAGACATATATTTTCAGTTGTTTCACACTTTAAGTATTTCATTCCACATGTTTTAATTAATAATTTTCATGCCTTCAATGTGAATCTACAATTTTCAGAGTCATGAAAATAAAGATAACTCTTTGAATGAGAAGGTGTGCCCAAACTTTTGGTCTGTACTGTATAAAAATCAAGCTGACAGGTTGTCTTCAAAGCGGGCATTTGAGTAGAATCAACCCTCCTAAGCTTTTCATATATGCATGCAGATTTTAGGAAGCTGAATAAAGTGATACCTTGATATCTGCAATCCAATATCTTAATCCAGAGAAAACAACTTTTTAATATGTAAATGAGCTGTTCCAGGCTATGGGCCAGACACAGATCTGCATGAGAATCTGCACTGACAGTCACAAACAGAAAAGGGCCCAAATGCAAGAACAAGATATGGGCCCTTTGCAGCCCAAGAGCTCATCATAATACTCTATTCCACATGCATTTATGCTTCAGAAAAGTGGATAGACGT